>NC_142033.1:100606525-100741525 GCF_982192425.1 Myodes glareolus | reverse complement strand
TTATAGGAATTTCACTTAGGAGTTCTGGATGATTTGGCCTATGAATTTTAGTTGGCTTAACCTATATAGTACACAGTCACTTAGACCTATTTTATACTGGCTTGGCCTATGCAGTTAACTGTCTGCTTGTACTATGGTTTTCTGTTGTCTTGACCTATGGTTCCCTGTTGGCTTGACTTAGGGTTCTTGACTTAGGGTTCCCTGTTGGCTTGACCTATATGGTTCACTGTTGGTTTTACCAATGGTTTCCTGTTGATTGGACTATAGTTTCCAGTATAGTAGACCAATGACCTCTGCCTGTATTGGCCAATGATTTCCAGTTGGCTTGGCCAATGTGGAGTCCCAGTAGGAACTGGAAGGATTGGATCAGGGCCCTGTAAAAGGACACTCTCCCTAGCCACCTCCCTATGGCTTCTCAATCCAGCTGTCCCAGCAGCTGGAGGCCAGAATCTCTGCCAAAATGGCGCTGTCCTGAGGATTACCTATTACCAATTCAAGTTAGTTTAGTTGAATTTAGTTTACATTTTCATTTTGAGACTGGGTCTCACGATGTACCTTAAGCTGCCCTCGAGTCCAGGCTGCCCTGGAACTCATGACCCTCCTGCCTCGGGATCCTGCACTTCCCCCGCTCATCTTGCCAGGTCCCCCAGTACCCTTGCCTCGGGTCTCCCAATCCCCAGAGATGCCAGCCTTATGGCCACAAGGATCCAGCCTCACTCTCAGAATTTCCTTCACTCTGTCCTCTCTTTTTGTAAAGAATCTCCTTTTTTGACATGTTTCTCAGTTGGTCCTATTGAGTAGCCCTGAATTGCTAAGACCCAGCATGAGTTACAAATACAAAACATAATTATTGTGACTCTATCTCTGTGGTAGACATCTTGGCTAGTGTGTAAGAGGTTCTAGGTTCGCCGGGTGATGGTGGCGCACGCCTTTAATCCCAGCACTCGGGAGGGAGAGACAGGCGGATCTCTGTGAGTTCGAGGCCAGCCTGGTCTACAAGAGCTAGCTCCAGGACAGGCTCCAAAGCTACAGAGAAACCCTGTCTCAAAAAACAAAAAAGAGGTTTTAGGTTCAATCCCCAGCACCTGGGGTAAGGGAGGGGAACTATAATTATCAAAAAAAGTTAAATACTGCTTTAATACAAGAGCAGGCAGAGGCAGGAGGATTTCTGTGAGTTCAAGGCAAGTCTGGTTTATGTAGAGAGTTCCAGGGCAGCCAGGGAGACACAATGAGGCCCTGTGTCAAAACAAAGAACCAAAAAAACATGTGTCTGTGAGCCTGATGTGGTGGCACACACCTGTGTGGCCAGAAGGAAGGAGTAACAGGAGGTCAAGGACCTGCTCTGCTTCACAGCCAGTCCAGGTGCACTGAGTCCGTGAAATCCCAAAACTAAAAATTTAAAAAAAACACACACACATGCTCTGGGCAGCTGAGATGGCTCGCAGTTGAAGGCGCTTGCCGCTAATCTGATAGCCCCAGTTGACCTCTGGCCTCCACACAGCACTGTGACGCACATAAATAAGATGAATGACTGACTATAAAGCCTGTTTTAAGGTAGACAATGTTTCTGGCAGACAGACTGACTGCTCTGAACTCGTCCTGTTAATGGGTCATCATGGGGGAATGGACGCCCCCTGCAGGAGACTGGAGTCAATGACAGCTAAGAACACAGAATGCTGGAGAACAGTACAGGACTCCCAAGGGAGAACCGGAAACCCTTCTCCTAGGCAGCTACAACCACCACTTGCTTTCTAAAAAAATTAATAATTGCTTTTTTTTAAATGGTGCTGGAATAGAACCCATATACTACTATATATTAAGCAGGGACTTTACACTTGCGCACCCAGCCCCTCACTGAGAGATTCTAGGCTGGGGCTCCACCCAGACCACGCCCCCATCCCATCACTGGAGATTCTAGACGTGGGTTTCGCCCTGATCACGCCCCCAGCCAATCACTGGAGATTCTAGGCGGGGCTCCACCCTGACCACGCCCCCAGCCCCTGGCACTCACTTATTGTACTCCTTGTACACTATGTAGAGAATGTGTATGGCGATGCTGTTGAGCGCATATGCATTGATCGAGGGCTTCACAAACGTCAAGAAGGTGCTGATTATAGTGGTCATAACTACAAGGCAGCTGAAGTAGTACCTGAGGGAGGGAAGGGATGGGCAGGTGTCCCAGAGGTGCTGGAGGATTCAGCGAGGTCACCTTGGGCAGCCAAAATGGATTCGACAAACCAAGAACTCTGAGGAGTTCCGCTGGGCTCAGGAGGAACCTCTGGGTTCCCTCGGGTCTGCTCAGGAAGGACAAGATTCAAGAGAACCCAGAGGTACCAGACCAGAACTAAAGAAAGCCTGGAGTGAGCTGGGAGGATGAAGGAGTCAGAGGACTCAAGGGGCCTGGAAATGTCAGATGAGCGGTTCAGGGAAGCTTGAAGAGTTCAGAAGATGGGGAACAGGTATCAGTGTAAGGATTACCAGGGTTCTTTGGGTGTAGAGGACCCTTGGCATGGGTTCGTAGAATTCCCCTTCCCACAGGTGGCTTAAAACTAGGAAAAACTTCCTGCCTTCCTGGTGGTATGTGGAAGCCCAGGAAAGTCATGAAAGCTTTTTGGAGAATTCTCAGGTGACCCAGTGTTGAGAAGGAACTTGAAGCTCTCTTGAATGGTCTCGAGTGGAGGATATGGGATGGGAGACGGTCACACGGGGTCCAGAGAGGTGCGCATCTACCTGTTTCCTTTGATGAACTTCGGGAAGTAGCAACGGGGCATCCACACGCTGTAGCCACTGGCCAACAACCACAGGATGGAAATCTCATCCAGCAGCTGCCCCAAAAAGCTGAGTGTCATGTGGAAATACATGGAGAACAAACCTGTGGGGAGGTGGAAGCAAGCAGAGGCTGTCAAGAGTTGCACTGTTTCCAGAACACTTCCCCAGCTTCACACACCAGCACATACCTATAACCATGAAGAGGACCGAGACGCCATAGATGGCCCAGGTCCGTTTCTGGGCGTAAGGATGCATGAGGAACATTATGATAGGTCCAAAGATGAGGAAGAACACATTGCTGAACTGCAAGAGAAGCAAAAAACAGGCTGGTTAGACAAGAACAGAGCAGGGACTCCCGTCCACCTAGAGGTCACTCATGGCGGTTCCACCATCTGGGCTGTCCAGGAACGAACGAACGAACCTGGATTTGTCCATCACTCAAATGTCAACTTCCCAGAGCATCTTCCTGATTTTAGTTTACTATAAAAAGAAAACAAAACAAAACAAAAAAACCAAACAAACAAAAAAAAAACAGGGTCTCATGATATGGCTGGCCTTGAACTTGCTATGTAGACCAGGCTGGCCTCAAACTCACAGAGATCTACCTGCCTCTACCTCCCAAATGTTGGGATTTAAGGTGTGTGCCACCAACCATTGCTCCCCTCATTTTAAAAAAAAAATGTTATTAGTATTCCTAACCTTTGATCCTAACATTCAGGAGGCAGAAATAGGTTGATCTCTGTGAATTCAAAGCCAGCTTCATCTATATAGAAAATCACAGGCAGTCAGGGCTACACATTGAGACTCTGTCTCAACAAACAAACAAACAAATCATTGTTTCTAATGGAATCCTGAACCTTTGGCATACTGTTAAAAAAGAACTCCACCCAGACCATGCCCTTAACTTCTCACTGGGGGATTCTAGGCAGAAGTTCCACCCAGACCCACATCCCCAGCTCCTCGCTGGGAGGTTCAAGGCAGTGACTCTACACTGACCACGCCCCCAGCCCCTCACTGGGGGTTCTAGGCAGGGGCTTCACCTTGACCACGCCCCCAGCCCCTCACTGGGGGTTCTAGGCAGGGGCCCCACCCTGACCACGCCTCCCACTGATCCTGCCATCTATTCCTTCATTCCAGCCATTATTCTGTTGATTCTTTCATTTACTCAGGGAAGCATTGAGGACTCACTAAATCTTTTGCAGATAATTCTCCCTCATTTTTCCCTTAGAGAGAAATCTGTGGGCTCTGTAATTGTGGATTTAAAATGTTCAGGACAGACATGGTGACGCACGCTTTAAATCCCAACACTCAGGAGGCAGAGGCAGGTGAATTTGAGGCCAGCCTGGTCTACAGAATGAGTTCCAGACATGTCAGAGCTACACAGTGAGACCCTGTTTCAAAAACCAAAATCCATACATGCATTTAGTTCAGTGTGGTGATACATGCCTGTAATCTCACAGATCTGGAAGCTGAGGCAGGAGGAATGCCAGGAATTCCAAGCCATCCTGGGCTATGGTGTAAGACCCTGTCACAGTGTAAGACCCTGTCTTCACTGGGCGGTGGTGGCACACACCTTTAATCCCAACAGAGGCAAATGGATCTTTGTGAGTTCAAGGCCAGCCTAGTCTACAGAGCAAGTTCCAGGACAGCCAGGGCTACACAGAGAAACCTTGTCTCAAAAAAAAAAGCCTTGTCTCTGAGAGAGACAAGTAAATTCAGCAATACCTGTGCACAGCATCCATCCTGTCTAAGGAGAAGGGGAGAAGGCTATCTAAACGATATTTAAAGACTATGGGGGTATTACCCGGGCTCAAAACTAACATTCCACCATTGTCTAAAAGGGACACGAGGGCCTGAAAGAGCTCAGCAGTGAAGGTGCTTGCTGTCAATCCTGACGACCTGAACTAGATTCCTGGAGCCCACATAATGAAAGGAGAACTGAATCCCACAGATTGTCACCTGCCAACCCTGCCAGCATGCATTCCCTACCACAAAGCCTGAGAGCCAAAATAAACTCCTTCTTAAATTGTTTTTACCAAGTATTTTCTCACAGCAACATGATAGGTAACCACATGAGTTCCCCACCGCCATCCTCTCTTCTTCCCTCTCGGTTAAATGGTGATGTGCTGTGGCTTTGTCATGTATAAGGTAAATCCTAGAGACTAACAACACCTAAGCCACACTGATCCGCATCTCTGCTTTCTTCTACTGTGTGAAAGTACTTGTCTGGCTCCCTTGCATCTACACACAGCCATGCAACTTGGTTTTGACCAATGAGATGCAGGCATAACTGTTGCTTCCTGTTTGTGTTTCTAAAGATAAAGGAGTTGCTCACTCGCTCTCCACTTCCTGTCCCTCCCCTCCACTTCCCTCTTTTCCTCTTCTCTCTTCCTTTCCTTCTCACTCTGCATCCCGACTCAGCCTCCTGAGGGCAGATGTTACAGATGTGCATTGCTGTGTGGGTCGGAATGCAGAAAGGTAGAAACGGGCTGCTGGCAAGAGGGCCAAGCGGGTGAGCTGCTTATGCTTGCCACTAAGGCTGTCCACCTCATCCCATCTCCAGGACCCCACATGGTGGAAGAAAATTGACTCATGAAAGCAATCCTCTGGCCTCCATATTTCATGCTGTGGCACATGGGAATGTGTGCACACATGTAAATTAATAAATAAAGAAGGAATGAAGCAGTGTTTTCCTTAGTGCTATGAGACAGCCCAGAATGACCTTGAACTCTCGATCCTTCAGCCTTGTCTCATGAATGCCAGGATAGCAGGTGGCGCCACCATGCCTGGCTGAACCAAGCAATGTGGGCTTTATGCACGCTCAGCTGTGCCCTGCTTTATATATATATATTTTCCAGTGTCTACATGTGATCTGTGCTATAGACCTCAGGACAGTGTGATGGCTAAAGGTGCTTGCTGCCAAACCTTGCTTGCTGATGACCTGAGTTTGATCCCTGGAGCCCACATGATAGAATGAGAGAAGCAACTCCCATAAACTGCCCTCTGCCAGTCACATATACACGGTGGCATATGCACACACGCGCGCGCATACACACACACACACACACACACACACACACACACACAAATAGGTGTGATTTTTAAAAATATACCCATGCTCATGCAAACAGGTGGGTCACAAGATAAGAGAAAAAAGATCTGAAGATGAAGGGGACTGGTTGTGGAGAGGAAGGGGACCCACAGGAGTGGGGGTAGGGCAAGTGAGGATGAAGGGCTTTGGTCAGAACATGCTGTACATGTATAAAAGTGTTACATGGAACCCATTACACCAGAAAATTGAATTCTGCTACCAAAAGCCAAGGCTGAGACATCATGCAGAGAGAGAGAGAGAGAGAGAGAGAGAGAGAGAGAGAGAGAGAAAGAGAGAGAGAGAGAGCGCGCGCGCGCTTGGAAAACACAGCTCTAAATGCAATGTCTCCATCAAATCCCTTCCCCTCAGGACTCAGGGAACCGCACAGAAGAGAAGGCAGAAGGGGAGAGCCAGGGTTGATGGAGGACACCAGGAGAGCTAAGCAAAGCTTACATGACTCACAGAGACTGCAGCAACAAGCACAGGACCTTGCATACACGTTACAGCTGTTAGCTTAGTGTTTATACAAGACTCCTGAGTGTGTGAACACGTAGGTCTCTGATTCTCGTGCCTGCTCTTGGGCTCTTTTCCATTTGTTGGTTTGTCTTGCACAACTTCTTGTGACAATTTTTATTTTATCTTTTTATTTGTTTGTTTTGTTTTTTTCAAGACAAAGTTTCTCTGTGTAGCCTTGGCTGTCTTGGAACTCTGTAGACCTGGCTGGCCTTGAACTCAGAGACCTGCCTCCTAGAATTAAAGGCATACACCACCACCTCCAGTGGTTTTTTTAAAAAAAATGTTTTCTTTATTGTTTATTATGTATACAGTATTCTGCCTACATGTATACCTGCAGATCAGAAGAGGTCATCAGATCTCATTACAGATGTTTGTGAGCCACCATGTGGTTGCTGGGAATTGAACTCAGGACCTTTGGAAGAGCAGTCAGTGATCTTAATCTCTGAGCCATCTCTCCAGCCCACCTCTGGTGTTTTTTATTTCTGTTTTTGTTTTAATTGTTTTTTTGAGAAAGAACTTAAAGGTGGATGAGTAGGAAGGAGGAAAGGATCTGGAAGAATTTAGAGGAGTGGAAGATTATGATCAAAATACATTTAAATTTAAAAATTCTTTTAAATAATAAATAATAAAAAAATAAACAAGACTGGGTGAGGTAGAGCATGACTTTAGCCCCAGCCTGAGTGGCAGAAGCCGGCAGATCCCTGTGAGGCAGCCAGGATTCCAGGCCAGTTTCACGTCAGCCTGCTTTCTCTGCTGTGAGGAGCTACACCATGAGTGGTGCAGCCTGGAGGGTAGACAGCTTACATCATCGTCACAGACCATCATGAACAGACGCTGGGGCAGGACTTCTAGACAGGAACCTAGCGGCAGGAGCTGACGCAAAGGCCATGAAGGGTGCTGCTTACTGGCTTGCTCGCCCTGGCTTGTTCAGCCCGTTTTCTTATAGAATCCAGGACCACTACCCCAGGCACGGCACCTCCCACAGTGTGCTGGACCCTCCCCGTCAATCTTTGATGAAGACAAAACTCCACAGCTTGCTCCCAGACTAATCTGAGGAAGGAATTTTCTCAACTGGAGTTTCTTCTTCACAGATGACCCTAGCTTGTGTCAAACTGACAAACAAGTACAGCTACAATGACTTTGTAGTTTAAAAAGAGGAGAGAGAGAGAAGGAAACAGAAAGACCCCAGAAAAGTAAAAGTAACTTGGATTAGGTAACAATAGAAGTTGGATGTGTCTCAAAGGTGGAGCACCCACCTAGAATCCAGGAAGGGTCTGGGGCGTGGTCAGGGGTGGAGCTCTGCCTAGACTCACCCAGTGAGGGGGCTGGGGGCGCAGTCAGGGTGGAGCTCCGCCTAGAATTCTCCTAGAATCCCCAGTGATGGGCTGGGGGCGTGGTCAGGGCGGCGCCCCTCCTAGAATCCCCAGTGAAGAGACAGGTGTATTCAGGCTAGAGCCCCCCGGCTTTGAAGAGGTCATAGGTTTCATACCCAATGCTGTAAGCCAATAAACAATCACTGTAACTAACACTACTTATTGTGCCTCTGGAGGAGGCAGGGAGAGGTGGTAGGGAAAAGCTGCTGGGTGTACCGAGTCAGGGACTGTCTCCAGGAATCACTTTGACAGCCTTGTCCTACGTTCTGGTTCTCACAGACTCACCTGTTCTCTACCCCCTGTTCCAGGATCGCTTGCTGCCATTCACTGCCTGCCTGGGTTGTGTGTTGGGGCGGAGTACCTGGAGGCAGTCAGTGCCTGCTTCAGGACAAGACTTACCTGTAGGAATTACCATCCACGTGGTGGTAATCAGGCAACCTCCCCGCCCAGTTAAGCAAGAAGGGCTTTCAACCAGGCTCCTGTGCAGTGTTCTGCTGTGTGACCCTGGGAAAGTATCTAGGTCTCTCTGAGCCTTTATTTCCCTCTTGTTAGAATGTGGAGTCTCTTATCTCAGGACTCAGCGCCTGAGGCTGGAGGATAACCAGTTCTAAGCCAGCCCAGGCTACGTAGCAAGGGTGGGAAAGAGTAGCTACTTCAAAGGCGTTTTATGAGGGTTACAGTTAAAGATATTACATTAGATAGGAATAATAAATGTTACTGGTAATTGCAATCATGTTTGCTGTGGAAACAACTTCGAATTGTTTTTTCATTTATTTGCTTATTGGGTTAAGAGGTTGCATGACATACCTATGGAGGCAGTGAGCAAACTGGGAGTCAGTCCTTGCCTTTCACCATGTGGGTCCCGAGGATCAAACTCAAGTCATCACACTTAGCTACAAGCCCCTTTTCTCCCAAGCCCTGTAGACGTAATCGGTCGGTACGATGAATAACCAGACCAGCTCAAGAACAAGCTATATTTTAAGAATTGAAAAAGGGGGTGGGGGGAACTCACACTACAAGAATGGGTTGTCGGACATCCAAAATGGTCCGGCGAGCACCGCGTGGGGAGTGCGAGCGCACCTGGATCTCCAGGTTTTCTTCCCTGGGGACCAGGTCGCCACGCCCCAATTCACTGTGATTGGTGAACAGAGTTTTCCCATCAAAGCCCTCTAGCTGCACCGTCTTTATCCAATGCTGTAGAGGCTTGTTCGCTCCTGTCTGTACTTGTGTTTCGTTCTGTTGAGACAGAGTCTCTCTGTGCAGCCCTGATTGTCTTAAAACTCACAGAGATCTTCCTGCCTTTGCCTCCGAGTGCTGGGACTAAAGACTTTCACCAACACTGCCTGGTTAGATCCAGTGGTGTTAGCCTGGCTGTGGTGCAGGGATGAGGCTCGAATCAGAAAGAAGTTCAAGGTCAGAGGCTGGCCTCCACTACACAAGGCCTATCTCATCACAACAGTTCATTCGTTCATTTATCGACAGAGAAGGAAAAAGTTCAACTCTCCCATCCAGGATCGTGGCCTGACTTCTTGCGTCCCTTGACAGCGGCAATGTCTGTCTCCCCTTCCAAAACACCACATCCACCCGGGCAAGGTTTTCTATCTGTTTTGGTCCTCTCTATGTCCCAGAGCCCAGAAGACGCTGGCGGCTTCTTCCTTCCTTGGCTGGTGAAGAAGGAAATGAAGAGACTATTGTCCCATCTGCCTGGATGCCTCCATCCACCCTAGGAGCCCAGCAGGGCAGAGGCCACCAACTCACAGAGAGCTAGGGAGGCTGGGGAGATGGCTCAGTCAGCAAGTACGAGCCTTGTGAGCATGAGGACCGAGTTCAAACTCTTTTCTTTCTTTGTTTTTTTTTTTCTCTTCTTTTCATTTGGTTTTTTGGTTTGGTTTGGTTTCTTTTTGAGACAGGATTTTTCTGTATAGCCGTGGCTGTCCTGGAAACTCTGTAGACCAGACTGGCCTCAAACTCAGAGATCTACCTGCTTCTGCCTCCTGAGTTCTGGGGTTAAAAGTGTGCATCACCATCGCCCTGCTTGGGCTCAGATTCTAATAACCCACTTAAAAAAGCCAAGTAGGGGCTGGAGAAATGGCTAAAGGGTTAGAGCGCTGGCTATTCTCCCAGAGGACGCAGGTTCAGTGGCACACACCTTTAGTCCCAGCACTGGGGAGGTAGAGGCAGGCAAATTCCTATGAGTTCAAGGCCAGCATGGTCTACATAGTGAGTTCCAAGACATCTAGAATTACATAATGAGACCCTGTCTCTAATAAACCTAAACAAATAGATAGCAAGGTGGACCTCCCCTGACATTGACTTCTGGCTTACACACACACACACACACACACACACACACACACACACATACTCCAGAGAAGTCTATCTCTATGGATTGGGGCACACACCCTTCACTAGTAATTATGTAATCCTGGCCTCTTATCTGCCAGGGAATACTATGGGTGTGCCCATTTCCATATCTGCCTGTCTCTTTGTCTGAACTAACCTGTATTTAGCCATCCTTACTCTACCAGTGAATAAGCAGGAAAGCAGAGTCTGTAGATAGTAGACCAGAGAGGGCTAAACGTCCAGCCTTAGTACACAGCATTCAAGGACGAGCCAGAAGTGACCAACAGTGAGCTGGCTCTGAGGACGATATGGGCAGGGTATGTATGGTGGATGGCAGTCCATGGCTCTTCCAGCGCTCTGCCCTGGCCCCAAGCTCCTAATTGCTCCTACCTCCTTGTTCTTGGGCTGTATGATTCCCACGTATCTTCCCAGCCTCCTTGGGGCTGGAAAGAGGACACCTCAGCAATGAGGCACACTTGCTGTGCCTGTAGGACCCAAGTTCAGTTCCCAGCTCCCACATCAGACAGCTCACAAGCACCTGTAAGTCCAGCACCGGTCAGCCAGTGCCTTTTTCTCAAGGCTCCTGGACACATACAGCACACACCCAGACAGGTACACAGACACATAGACAAACAAACACGCATGTGCAGATAAGTAAAGAAATGTAGTCCCTGGGAGCCTGGGAGCCTTGAAACTCCCCTAAGCATTCAGCAAACCCAAAGCCAGCGGGCCAAAGCAAACAGGGGCAAAGTGTAGGTCACCCTCCACCCCACTGCAGCCAGCTCTTCTGGGCCTTCCCACAAGTCCTACTTGGCTCTTTCAGCCCACGGACATGTATCATCCAGGTGCCCAGTCGACGTCACGCTGTGACGCCCACCCCTCAAGGAGGGTCCATGGTTCCTTGCTTCTGGCTTGGCCCTGGTTCCGTCTTCATACATCCTGCTCTCTAACTTCTTCCACACCACCAGCCAAGTGCCCTTCTCCTGGGCACCATGGTCTCAGACCATTTTCACTCCATCCTGATTTCCTGGTGCCGCCATTTCCATTTCTATTACCCCCTTCTTCAGTTAGCAATCACGTGCCTGGAACCTCGGCCACAGGCCCAGCTTCTGTGTAGTGTATCTTCTGCTTGTCCTGACACACACACACTTCTGAGGGCACCCACATTCACATGCATGTACCCCCATACACACACGTATGCATAATTTAAAATTTTAAAAGAAGTTTTCGGTTACTTTGAGACAGGGTCTCGTAATATAGCCTTGGCTGTTCTAGAACTTGCAATGTAGACCAGGCTGGCCTTGAACTCACAGAGATTTGTCTGCCTGTTTCTGGAGCCCTGGGATTAGAAGCTTTGTTACCATTCCTGGCCAAAATAAGTCTTTGCAACGTGTGATTTAAAAGTTTCCTTAGTGGGAATGGTGGCGTGCTCCTTTAATTCTGGCACTCTGGATGTAGAGGCAGGCGGTTCTTGGTGAGTTTCAGGGCAACATGGTCTACATAGTATGTTTCAGGACGGCCAGTGCTATGTAGAGAGACCTTGTCTTAAAAGAAATGATTAAGAACAGACAAGAAAGCTGAGAAGTGGTGGCGCACGCCTTTAATCCCAACACTTGAGAGGCAGAGGCAGGTGGATCTCTTGTGAGTTCAAAGCCAGCTTGGTCTACAAAGTGAGTTCCAAGACAGCCAGAGCTACTCAGAAAAACCCTGTCAGGAACATCACTCTCCTACCACCTGCAGGAAAAATAAAAGAAAAAAGAGAAGAAAAAAGAGAAGAAAAGAGAGAAGACCAGTGCAGTGGCATTGCTGTTATTCCAGCAACTGGGAAACTGAGGCAGGAGGATCTTGAGTTAGAGGCTAGCCTGGGCTATGAGCCAGACCCTGTGACAAATGCAGGTGATTCATTCTCAAAGTCTCCTTCTCCTACTGTGGGCTGTGGCTCATGAAATCATTGTAAGTATGCTCAGCTTTTTCCCTGGGTAGCCTTCTGGTGACTTGCTTGATTTATTTTGTCCGCGTGTGTGGATCAGCGGTGGTTTGAATGGAATTGGAGTCCATAGCCCCATAGGGAGTAGCATTATTAAGAGGTGTGGCCTTGTTGGAGGAGGTGTGTTCTGTGGAGGTCTCAAAAGCCTAGTTAGGACTAGTATATCTCAGTCTCCTGCTGCCCACTAATCACGACATAGAACTCTTAGCTCCTTTTCCAGCACCGTGTCTAGCTGCATGTTGCCCTGCTCTTCCCAGGAAGACAATGCACTAAACCTCTGAAACTGTAAGCCAGCCCCAATTAGATACTTTCCTTTATAAGAGTTGCCGTGGTCATGGTGTCTCTTTGCGGCAATAGAAACCCTAACTAAAAAAATAATAATAATAAAAAAAAAGAAAAGAAAAAAAGAAACCCTAACTAAGACAGGGACAACCTCGGGTGTCATTCCTCAGTGGCTCTCCATCCTGCTTGCCCAGTGCTGGACTGACACACTCAGATGCACGACAGCTGCAGATGTGCATTCACGTGGTCGCAGCCTCCATCACCTGTTCCCATCTATGTGTATAGGCAGTGTGACTTGACAGACTGAATTTCTTTCTAAGTTTATAAATCCTGTCTGCTGAGATGGTTTCTCATGCTAAAACTAATTGTCATGGTGCACTGACTAGCCAAGGCTGGACCAGGGTTCCTACAGTCTATGTACTATGGCCAGCTGCCAACGTGGAGCAACAGGAAGGGGATAGCCCACATACACTAAGAACAAACTTGTATCTGGGCGGTGGTGGCGCACACCTACAATCCCAGCACTTGGGAGGCAGAGGCAGGCGGATCTCTGTGAGTTTGAGGCCAGCCTGGTGTACAGAGTGAGTTCCAGGATGAGAAACTATGTCTCCAAAACAAAGAAACAAACAAACTTATTTTTGTCTTTTTTGACAGGGTCTCCTGTAGCCCAGGCTGGCCTTCAACTCGCCATGTAGCTAAGGCACTCTTGGGGATAATCTCCCTGCCTCAGTCTCTGAAACGCTGGGATGATAGGAGCACTGTGATTGGTTTTCTTTCCTTCCTTCCCTTCCCTTCAGTTTCCAACCTGTCCTTTTGACAGCTGCATCCAGTAGTCCAGGCTAGATTGGGAGTCACCACTCAGGTCATGGTGGCCTAGCTCTTGGCAATCTTCCCTGCCCCTCAGCTTCCTGAGGTTGGCAAGCTTGGGACATCACCACACCCTGCTTCTGCCAATAAAGTTTTATTGCTTACAACCTTATCCAGGCTCATTTACATATCCCCCAGGGCTCTCCGCCTTGGTGCCGTGGAAATAAACCCTGGAAAAAGACCCAGTTGGCACAGCCAGAAACTGTCACCAGTTAGGTCTCACTGGCCCCCCAACTTTCACACAGGCGAGTGTGCGGAGACAGAATAAATCCACGGATAAATGATATGTATTAGGAAAAATTAAAAATAAGGTCAGGAGTGATGGCAGGCACTTTTGATAGCACTTTGGAGGCCGAGGTCGGATGGGGTGGATGTGGCTCTCGAGATTGCTGTCTGGGCTACAGAGTGAGTCCCAGACAAAACCAAAGAACCAAAGCCAAATGGATTCATACTGAGGAACGTTTCATTCTCATTTTGTGAAACACCGGACTGAGCGTGGAAATGTCCCAGTGGTTGAGGGTGTGAGATCTCGCTCTCCTGGGCTGTGTGGTGACCAGGTGTGATAGGCTAGGGCTGCTGAGAGAGCTGCACTACGAGCATTTGGAGACGAGAGGCCAGACCCAGCCAAACTTGACTCAGTACACGCTAGGAACCTGTTATTGGGGACCCACCATCGTGGACTGAGATGACTAGAGAATTTCTGGGCCATAAGAGCGTCTGGGAGGACAGAAAGAGTAACTGTAGAAACCCAGTTCTCTCCGGCCTCTCCCAAATGGTAGTTTCAAACTGAGAACCATGAACGGACCACACAGAAACAAGCCCCTCAGTGGGGATTCTAGGTGGGGGTTCCACCCTGACCACGCCCCCAGCCCCTCACTGGGTGATTCTAGGCGGGGCTCCACCCTGACCACGCCCTCAGCCCCCTCACTGGGGATCTAGGCGAGGCTCCACCCTGACCACGCCCCCAGCCCACTCACTGGGGGATTCCAGGCAGGGCAGAGGCACTTGACAACTTTTGATTCTCTCCTTTCAGCACGTCAGCCCCAGAGATTGAATTCAGGTTGTTGGCCTTTACCCCAAGCCATCTTATCAGCCATTTCTGCATTTCGTTGCAAGGAAACACACAGACACACACAGAAACACACATGTGCACACACACACACACACACACACACATGCACACACACAAGTGTGTATTGTGTCTGCCAAGCTGAAGCTCAAAGTCTAGCTTTAGGTACGAAGCTAGTTTCCAGCTATCTTCGTCCCCTGGAGCACCTGCTGCCCAATGAGACGCCCCTGTTGGCGTCTCCGCGTCTCCCCACAAGGCTGTGTGGATCAGGTGAGATTGTGGAGGTGAAAGGTCTGTACGATGTACACACAGCAAGCGCTGAGTAAAAGCTAGCATTGGGTGTGGTGGGTGCGGGCTTCCAGTCCCAGTGTTCAGATCCAAACACCAGAGGACACAGAGGACACGCGTGGCAGCTAGCCCGGGCTGCATGTTCCAGAACCTGTCTCCAGAGAAGGGAAGTGATGATGCTTGCTGTGGTTAAGCAGCTGTCTTCCAGGCAGTGACAGCAAGCTCGTGTCGCCTCCTCTACCTGCCTATATCTTTCAAGTTTCTCCAACACTGTCGCTGCGCTGTGTATGAAGGGCTGAGTACTGCCAGTGCTGTGTGTCAGCAGGTACAGGAAGGTAAAATTTGCAGTGGTTCAAATAGGATCATGGAAGGGGAAAAGTGGGATGCGTTGAACATCCTTGGCTGGAGGACTGCAGATAAAAGGACAGACATCCTTACTTCCTCCAGAAAGTCTGCCTAGGTTCAACCTCACTGACTCAAAGAGCCTTCTCTGGGAGTTCTAAAGGCTGCCAATGCGCCCACCATCACAACACCATCCCTCAGAACTGAGTCTAAAAACCTTCCATTGATCGCAGTTCTACATGATGACGAATGAATGAATGGATACAAGCTGAGACAGCCAACTGCTCAAACAAGATTCCCTGCGGAGGAGCTGTGTCTTAATCCAACATTCGGTAAGCCTGCCCCATCCCATCCTGGCCAGAGCCCCTGCCCAGGCCCTTACCGTATTGTAGAACTCAGCCACCAGTTCCGAGTGCTGGAAATTACTCTCGCACCAATCCACCTCAGAGCTCTGATAGGCAAAGATGCTGGACATCTTTGCTCTGGAATCAGTGCACGCGACTTGTGCCTGGCAGAGGCGCGCCAGCAGAGTGAGTGAGCTTACGAGTGCCCAGCCCAGACGAGGTGGGGACAAAACAGCTCAGGGCCCCCGGAGCAGGCTGAGAGGAAAAACCTGCTGGGCGGCTCAAATATTGCACCAGGTAGCCTGGCAGATGTGCACGGTAGGGCACCAAGGCCGCCCTGGGCAGCGGCTGAGGGGGTGGTGCTGTTCGGGTTGGGCGACAATGAGAAGGGAGGAAGCCACCCAAGCAGGCACTTGAGGAGCAAGACATGAAGGGACTAACAGCTTTAATACTGTGGTAATAGCAGCGCCCACTGGGTAGAGTGCTCCGTTAACACGCACAAAGCCCCGAGGTCCACCCCAGCACCCGCGGAACTAGCTGTAATGGACACGCTTGTCACCCCAAAGTTCAGTAGCAGAGGCAGGAGGATAGGACATTTAAGGCTGGACTGGGCTGCGTAGTGAGGACCTCATCTCCAAAGAAAAGGTAAAAATCAGGCTAAGGTGCTGGAGAGATGGCACAGGGGTTAAGTGTAACATCGGCTGCTCTCCCAGAGGACCTGGGTTCAGTTTCCAGCACCCGCACGGTGACTCACAGCCATTATCCATAACTCGGTTCCAGGGGACCCCCAGCGTCCGGCCTCCGTGGGGCACCAGACACGCCCGTGGTACACAGATGTACGAACGAGCAAATGTCCAAGCACATAGAATAAAATAGCACTTTAAAAATGTCTCAGGAGTAGCAGGGTTGGACTCTGTTGGGGGAGCACTGACCTGGCGTGTAGGAAGCCCCGGGTTCCATGACGGGAGATGACAGCAAACACCTGTTAACCTGGTAAGCTAACGAGACCCCATCTGGGAGGCAGAGGCATAGGGTTCCCTCTGAGTACAAGGCCAGCTGGGTCTACATAGTGAGTTCCCAGACAGCCTGGGCTACACAGAGAAAACCTGTCTCAAAAAACAAAAGAACCAACCAAATAAACAAACATCACCAAATAATAAGTCTGCAGAGGTTCAACAGTTCCCAATTTGCAGACAGGGAGTGATGTTCCATGGTGGTAAAAGCTCTGGTTGGCTTTTTTTTTGGGGGGGGGGGGGGTTGGTGTTTTGAGACAGGCTCTCACCGTGTAGCTCAGGCTGACCTGAAACTAGCAATTCTCCTGTTTCAGTCTTCTTAATTCTGAGATGGCAAAAGTGAATTCCTATCCCGGGTTCGGATTCAACTTTTGACCCAGTAGACCTAATTATCTGGCTGCCATAGAGAACAGGGGCAATGTCCCCCTGGATCTGGCACAGCCAGCAGAGGCTAGCCCCCATTTGGCTTGGCTCTGCCCTCCTGGAGACCTTCCTGTGTGAACCTAGGCTGTGGAATGTCCCTTAAGGAGCAGGTTGTATTCCTGCAGAGGTCATCGAGAGGTGAGGGAACCTGGGGACATCCCACGTGGGGTTCCTGAGTCCTGACTTCTCAGGACTGAGGGAGAAACTTCAAGGCACCTACCTGGTTTCCTGACTTGGGCCTATGAATTCACCTCTCTGATTCTAAATTTGCTCTCCTGTGGTTTAAGGAAATTGATAACCAGCTGTTCGGAGCACAAACAGGGCTTCGCCTCCATACTCTATGGCAGTAATCCTTTTCATGTGCATTGCATTTATGCATTTATTTGTTTGGTGCCTGTGCAGGTTGGAGGACAACTCTCAGGACTTACTCTTTCTACTGAGAGGCTGGTGGCCAGGGCTGGCAGCAAGTGTCTCTACCCACTGAGTCCTCCTGGGGTGCAGTCAGGGAGCTTGCACCTCGAGGACACCACGCACAGGTCACTGAAGGAGCTTTCTTCTCTTTTCATTTTGTTTTGTTTTGTTGTTGTTGTTTGTTTTCTGTTTTTGTTTTTTTTTTTGAGACGGGTTTCTCTGTGTAAACAGTCTTAGCTGTTCTGGAATACACTCTGTAGACCAGGCTGGCCTCAAACTCACAGAGATTCACCTGCCTCTGCCTCCCAAGTGCTGGGATTAAAGGCGTGCACCACCACTGCCCAGCTGGGCTTGCTTTTCTGCCTGCCCAAGTATAGAATTTAGAATGGGCTCCAACATACCATCCCCCTGCCTCAGGCTTCCAAGTATTGGGATAACAGGCTTGGACAATCATACTCTGCTTTAAGTTATCTTCCTGTGTATAACTCTCTCAGGGGGCTGGAGAGATGGCTCAGAGGTTAAGAACCCTGACTGCTCTTCCAGAGGACCTGAGTTCAATTCCCAGCAACCACAGGGTGGCTCACAACCACCTATAATGAGATCTCTTGCCCTACATGCCAGAGCACTGTATATATAATAAATAAATCTTAAAAAAAACTCTCCATGTGGTGTTAGTGATGGGGATGAGTGTCTTACTGGAGGATTCTAGGTGGAACTCCACCCTGACCACACCCCCAGCCCTTCACTGGGGATCCTGACCACACTTACAGCCCATCACTTGGGATTCTACGCAGACACTTTATGGTTGAGCCATGCCCCAGCCCAGAAAACCATCAGCAAATAGAACAGTACTTAGCATTCAGTAAATATTCACTGAGGGCTGAGATGTGGTTCAGTGGTCAAAGCTTGCCTTGCCACAAATCCACAAGGGCTTTGGTTCCATCTTTACCACAGTAGTAACATAAAATAAAATGTGATAATGCTAAAAGGAGAGAAATTATGCACTTGGAATGCTGAGGGAGGAGGAGATGAGTTCTCTACTGCTCTAGACCACATGAGATGCCATTTAAAAAATAAATTAAATAATGCAAATGTGGCAACACACATCTATAATCCTAGCACTAAGATACTGGGATAGTAGGATGAGAAGTTTGAGTTCTGCCTGGGCTATGGGAGACTGTCTGAAAAAAGAAAAGTTGTCCAGGCACAGTGGTGCACGCCTTTAATCCCAGCACTCGGGAGGCAGAGGCAGGCAGAGCAAATTCCAGGACAGACAGGGATACACAGAGAAAGCCTGTCTCAGAAAACAAAACCAAACCAAATAAAATAATAAGTAAAATAAAAATAAATGAAATACAATAACATAAGGTAAAATTTTAGCCTGACTTGGTGGCGTGCACCTTTAATCTTAGCACTCTGGAGGCAGAGGCAGGTCAATCTCTGTGATTTTTGGGGGGGAGCAGGGGTTAAGACATGGCTTCTCAGTAGCTTTGAAGACTGTCCTGGAACTCGCTATATAGACCAGGCTGGCCTCAAACTCACAGAGATCTGCCTGCCTCTGCCTCTGCCTCTGAGTGCTAGGATTAAAGGCATGCGCCACCACTGCCCAGCTGATCTCTGTGATTGTAAAGCAAGACTGAGCTACATAGAAAGTTCCAGACTGGGCTACATAGTGAGATCTTGCCTCAAAAAAGCTCATAATATCAAAAATAGAGATGGAGATGCAGCTCGGTGGTAAGTCCGTGCCTAGAATCTGCAAAAGCCCTGTATTCCATTCCAGTACTGAAGAAAGTGTACATATGTGTGTGTGCATTTATATGTATATGTATGTGTGTATGTATGTGTATATGTATGTATGTATGTATGTGTATATGTATATGTATGTGTTGAGGGAGACCACTTGTTCGTTCCCAGCTGCCCAGAACAAAAATAATCACACAGAAATCTGTATTAATTTCAATACTGTTTGGCCAATAGCTTAAGTATATTTCTGGCTAGCTCTTATATCTTAAATTAACCCATTTCTATTAATCTGTGTATCACCATGTGGCTGTGTCTTACCAGCAAGGTTCCAGTGTATCTGTCCCCAATGGCAGCTGCATGGCTTCTCTTGACTCTGCCTTCTTTCTCCCAGCATTCAGTTTAGTTTTCCCCACCTAGTTCTATTCTACCCTATCACAGGTCAAGGCAGCTTCTTTATTCATTAACCAATAAAAGCAACACATATACAAAAGGACTTCCCACACTATGTATGTATAGTATGCATGTGAATATATGTAATGTATGTGCATGCAAATATGTGTATATATGTGTGTATGTATACATGCATGTACGCATGCATGTACGCATGCATGTTGTCTTAGTTAGGGGTTAGGTTTAGAGTTAGGGTTAGGGTTTCTATTGCTTTGATGAAACACCATAACCAAAAAGCAAGTTGGGGAGGAAAGGGCTTATTTGGCTTATACATCCATGTCACTGTTCACTGAAGCAAGTCAGGACAGGAAGGAACTCAAACAGGGCAGGAACCTGGAGGCAGGAGCTGGTGCAAAGGCCATAAAGGGATTGATCCCATGGCTTGCTCAGCCTGCTTTCTTATAGATCCTAGGACCACCAGCCCAGGGTTGGCACCGCCCACAGTGGGCTGAACCCTCCCATATTGATCACTAAAGAGAAAAAAATCTTACAGTTGGATCTCTTGGGGTCATTATCTCACCTGAGGCTCCTTCCTCTCTGATGACTTTAGGTTGTCAAGTTGACACAAAACCAGCCAGTACATGTATGACACATATTTGTGAATATATGTGTGCATTGTGTATATGTGTGTATGTATGTTGCCTTAGTCTGGGTTTCTATTACTGTGGAGAGACAACATGACCTCTGCAACTCTTATAAGAAAAGCATTTAACTGGGTGGCTCACTTATGGTTCAGAGGTTCAGTCAGTTATCATGTCAGGGAGCATGGTGGTACGCAGGTAGACAGGGCGCTTACTACATCTTGATCAGAAAGCAACAGGAAGTAGACTGAGGTACTGGGTTGTATCTTGAGCATAGGAAACCTCAGAGCCTGCTCCCCCAGTGACACACTTCCTCCAATAAGACCACACATCCTAATAGTGCTACTCCCTATAAGCTTATAGGGAGCCAATTACATTCAAACTACCACAGATGTATGAGTATAAATGTGTGTACACATGTATATGTATGTGCATGCATATGTATATATGGATTTATATGCACATGTGTGTATGCATGTGTGTGTGCATATATATGAATATGCGTGCATAAGTGAAGGTGTCTGATGCTCTTTACCTCTTGTTCCTCTGGGGCTGTCCCTGTTCACACTGCCCCCTCCTATCTTTCTGAACTTGGAGATCTTCCCGCATCTGCCTCCCAAGTGCTGGCATTAAAGGTGTCTTCCTCATTTTTAAATGTGTGTGTGTGTGTGTGTGTGTGTGTGTGTGGTATGTTTTTGTAACGTACCTGTGTGGGCCTGCAGGACACATCTGCAGGTCAGAGGGCAGTTGTGTGTAGAGTTCTCTCCTCCCACCTTTACATGGCTCCCAGGGTTCAAACTGGGACGTTGGACTTGGGCAGCAAGCACCTTCACGCCATGAAACATATGCTCACTCCTCTTTTGGTTTTCAGATTCCATTGTGTATTCGCGTGTGTGTGGAGGCCAGAGCCTGGGGCTCGTGTCTCCATCCACACAGCAAGCAGTCCCCAGCAGAGCCATCTTTCCAGCTTCTTCACCTTGGTTTTTTGAGGCAGTATCTGTCACTGAACCTGGCGCCAGGCTGGCTGGATAATGATCCCAGGATCCTCCTGTCTCTTCTTCCCCAGTGCTTGAGATATAGGCACCACGCCCAGTACATCAGTGTTCCTAACTGCTGAACCATGTCTCCATCCCAGGGAACGTCTTAACAATAAGCTAAGGATTGGGGAGATGGCTCAGTGGTTAAGGTCACCTCTGCTCTTGTGGAGGATCTGGAAACTGAACCCCACCCAGCAGCTCTAGTTGCCTGTAACTCCAGCTGGAAGAGGCTGGAGAGAGGGCTCTCGGTTAGGAGCCCTTGCTGTGTCATCCTGAAGACTAAGCTCAGATCTCAGTACTTGTAAAACAAGCCAGGTGCATCCGCAGATGCCAGCTACTCTGACTCTGAGTGGGAAGAGACTGGGCTGCTGGGGACTGCTTGCTGTGTGGGTGGAGACATGAGCCCCAGGCTCTGGAAGGGTGGGCTGGGAGGAGAATGACGGACACTCCTTTCTGGCCTCCACACGCACGCGTGGGGTAATACACAATGGAATCTGAAAACCAAAAGAGGGGTGAGCATATGTCGATGCCAGAATGGCAAGCGAAGCCCTCAGGGCCGGTACCATCTCCCAGGGATGCCCTGGAACTCCCCATCCTCCTGTCTCCATATCCCGAGTGCTGGAACGACTGGCATCTGCCAGCGTGCCCAACAAGCCCTTCTCTTTTTTAAAATTTAACTTTATCTTAAAAAAGAAACAGGTTCTTTAAAATATTATGGGTGTGCATGTGTCTGTGCACGTGCACGTAAGGGGGCGTTTGATTTCTTCCGCTCCCCGCCCCACATACACCCGCAGCTGGAGTTATAGGCAACTAGAGCTGCTGGGTGGGGTTCAGTTTCCAGGTTCTCCACAAGAGCAGTGGTGACCTTAACCACTGAGCCATCTCCCCAACCCTTAGCTTATTGTTAAGAAGTTCTCTGGGTTGGAGACATGGTTCAGCAGTTAGGAGCACTGACTACTCTTCCAGAGGACCTGGGTTCAATTTCCAGCACCCACATGTCAGCTCACAACTGTCTGTAACTCCAGTTCTAGGGGATCTCATGTCTTCACACAGATATACATGCAGGCAAAACATCAATGTGCATAAAATAAAAATAAATTTCAAAAAATATTTTTTAAAAAAGTTCTCATTATGTAGCCCAGGTTGATCTGGAATTGGCAGTGATCCTCCTGCCTCATCCTCCTGGGTGCTGAGCTGACAGACAGGTGCTCCTGAGACTCAGACATTCGGGAAGACAGCAGAAGGGAACACTGCATGGCCGTTCCTGCCCCTGTGCACCAGGCAGCTTGGCTGCAATCACTTCAACACACCCAGAACCTTTGAACTTAACCATCGGCCAGAAATCCCAGCTGGTGCCAGGCGTGGAGGCACACACCTGTTCCAACACTCTGCAGGTGGAGGCAGGAGGATCAGTTGCACAGAGTGAGGAGACCTCACGTGTCCCGGTGGTTCGACTCCTGTATTCATTATGTGTGTGTGGGCCACGACAGGTGTGCAAGGACAACTGGAGGGAATGGGTTCTTGTGGGTGGTGTAAGGTCTAACTGTGGAGAATGGCAGAGGTACCTGTTTAACATATCAAAGCTGGACCCGGCCTTCAGACTCTCCCAGCGTCCCTCAATCCTTACCTGTTGCAGAGTATGGCTGGCATAATCCCACCTTCTACCCTGAACTCTCCAGTCCCGGGGCTGGGCTGCCCTTCCCCAGAGGCTCTTCTGTATATAGGTCAGACAGGGTGGTTACCCACCCCTTTTGTACCTTTGGCCTCCTGGCTGCTACACCTGGTTCCCCTCTGTCCCCTCTCCTTTCCCCTCCTCCCTCTTCACATGACTCAGGGTTCTGTCCACTCTGCACATGTCTGCCTCCAACTGCGCTCTCCCACGTAACTACAGCACACTTTCCCCTTCACCACACCTAGGAGTGGTCCTGTCCTTCCTGTCCTTTTTATCTCTTTTCTTCCCCCAGGGATGAACTCGGGTCCTCAGTTTACCGGCTGAGGCCTCTTGCCCGCTCTTGCCTAGATTTTTTTTTCTCAAAGTTTATTAAAATACAAAAGTCTCCATTTCCGCCCTTCCTCCCAACACCCTCCCACTCCCCCCACACCCTCCCCTCCTCCCTCTCCATCCCCAAGAGCAGTCAGGGTCTCCCGCCCTGTGGGTAGTTCAAGCTCCTCCCCGCTCCCTTCAGGTCCAGGAAGGTGAGCATCCAAAGAGACCGGATCCCAAAAATCCAGTACATGCAGAGGAAACAAGTCCCAGTGTCATTGTCAATGGCTTTTCAGAAAGACTCCGGGCCAGCCACATTCAGAGAATCCGGCCTCATTCAGAGAATCTGGCTGGATCACGTTCTCGCTCAGTCCCCGACAACTGGCCTTGGTGAACTCTCATTAGATCAGTCCCCTTGTATCAGTGGGTGATAGTACCCCTCGCGGTCCTGGTTTCCTTTTTCATGTTCTTCCTCCTTCTGCTCCTCATTTGGACCTTTGGGGACTCAGTCCGGTGCTCCAATGTGGGTCTCCGTCTGTATCGCCATCCATCGTCGGATGAAGGTTCCCTCTGATCCTGCCTTCCTTGCTCACGTTCTCTTTCCTTCTGCTTCTTGTTTGGACCTAGGGAGTTAAGTCCAGTGTTCCAATGTGGGTCTCCGTCTCCATCTCCATCCATCGCCAGATGAAGGATCTCTCTGGGTAGAACTCCTCCTCTTGCCTAGATTTTATAGGACAGTCTTCTCCCTATAACTCACAAACTCGACACACTTTGCAAGGTAACGCAATAGCACATAGTGCAATGGCATGGACCCACCATGCCAGCAGGTCATACTCAGCTGTGGAGCCAGTAGCAGGCCAGCCTGAGCTACATGAGGCTCTGTCTTGAAAAGGCATTAAAAAAAGAGACACTTTTAATAAGAGGGGGTGGGAGACGGGCAGTGGAGCAGTGGTGGGCACACACCTTTAATCCCAGAACTCTGGAGGCAGAGGTAGGTGATCTCTGAGTTTGAGACTAGCCTAGTCTACAGAGCGAGTTCCAAGACAGTCAGGGCTATACACAGAGAAACCCTGTCTTGAAAACCAAACCAAACAGATGACAAAAAACAAACAAACAAACAGAGGGAAGGTCATAAAACATCTGGGGTGGCAGGAGCCCCTCTTCCTGACTTGCCCTCTAGGGTGGCAGTGGCCTCCCCCTCCTGACTTGCCACAGCTGCATAGTGTTCTGAACAATCACATGTAGCCTCTGAGTCAAGGGAGTATAAGAGATCAGAAACCAAAGTGTGCAGGGCTCCCTCTGCCAAGGTTTTAAGGGTGGTCACCTGTGTTGTGTGTGGCTTCTGCCATGCTTCTGAAACTGAGCCAATAAACTCCCTGCTCACCAAGCCAGACTGGGGTGGGGCGGTTTCCAGGTGTCCTGTCCAAGGTAAGTGACATGTATTCACATTTCCCAGAGAAAAATTCAGCAACAGCTTTCTTTCTCTTTTTCCTCCTTTCTTCCTTCCTTTTTCTTTCTTTTCCTTTTCCTAGAGTGAGTGCTAGGCTGACAGCTGGCTCTCTGAGACTGTTGTGACAGTGGTGACTCTTGCTAGGACAGATGATTCCCACAAGGACGAGCCAACGCCCACTGGTGTCACATGTTATGTAACTCTACTTTCAAAATCAGAGAGTTGGTACTATTGACATCTGGAGATTTTAATCTGGTTTGAATAGCCTTGACCTGGATTCCTTGGGGTTTCTCCCCATTTCCCTGTGTACAGTTTGTGCAAACCACACAGCTATCATGAGCTTAATTACTAAATTCCAAAGGAAAGGCAGTGGTGACTCCTGTCTGTCATCCTAGCCCTCAGGAAAGAGGCTCTAGAATTGGATGCCAATCTTGGCAACATAATAAATTCCAGGCCATCCTGAGCTACAGGAGACCCTATCTTGAACAAAAATCACCAAATAAGGAAACTTAGCAACCCCTTGAAGAATAGAAAGGGGATTCCAACCCCACCACATCCCTCAGAACTTCAGCTTGTTTAAAAAGGATTACAAAGTTACTACTGCATTTTAGAAAGAGCCAATGACTTGACAAAGTTTTTTTTGTCTTAAACAATTCATATGTGAAAAGGAATAAGACCTACTAGCAGTGAGTCTGGCTCGGTGCTATATGTTCACCATCTCAATAGTACTGTGGCTGAGGCGGGTAGATTGCCATGAGTTCCAGGCCAGTTTGGGCCATAGAGTGAGATCTTGTCTCAGAAAATCAAAAGTAATACATGCGAATACATAGACACACCTGAACCAACCCCTCAGCCCACTGAGGTCTGAAGAATGGCATTGAGGGACTGTGGAAGTGGAATAGCAATTGATAGCACTTGCTGTGTAGATGGCAGTTTCTGTCCTGTCTGGTCCCGCAGCCATTCAGTCCGAAAGAAACACACACAGGCTTATAGTAACCATAAACTGTTTGGCCAATTAGCTCAGGGTTATTATTAACTAGGTCTTACAACTTAAATTAATTCATAATTCTTACCTATGTTTAGTCATGTAACTTGGTACCTTTTCCAGTAAGGCATTCTCATCTTGCTTCCTCTGCATCTGTATGATAACAGCATCTCTGCCTTTCCTCTTCCCAGAATCCTCCTTCTTCTTGTCTTGTTCCCCTGCCTATACTTCCTGCCTGACCCATCAGCGTTTTATTAAACCAATACAAGTGACAACTCTTTAAATGTACAAGAGTATTATCCCACAGCAGATAAGTAAAGGGGAGATGATGTGGGATGCCCTTCTGTATATGTGTTGCTTTTATTGGTTGATGAATAAAGCTGTTCAGCTAATGGCTTAGCAGAGTGAAGCCAGGCAGGGAATCCAAGCAGAGATATATATAAAGAGAGTAGGCAGAGTCAAAGAGACACCGTGTAGCTGCTGAAAGAGAAAGACACCAGAACATTACCAGTAAGCCACATCCTCATGGTGATACATAGATGAATAAATACATGGGTTAATTTAAGAGGAAAGAGCTAGTTAGGAATATTACTGAACCATTGACCAAACAGTGTTGTAATTAACATAGTTTCTGCATGATTATTTGGGTCTGAGAAGCCAGGAAATGAAAGTGCAGTCTCTGTCTAAAAATGGTGCCCAACCTGGAGCTCGGACCCATGACCCTGAGATTAAGAGTCTCATGCTCTACTGACTGAGGTAGCTGAATGGCTACAGAACTGGGTGGGACAGAAACTTCTGTCTACAAATGACACTGAAATGTTTGGCAAGAATTTCCATATAAAGCCTGAGAAAGCTTTAGAAAGAGGATTCTAGACAGACAAGAACTGAGACAAGTGCAGCTTCTTGGTAAGAGACGTGGTTCCTATAAAAGAGGTTTCCTGACTCAGGATTAGCAGCAAAAATCTTGCAGCTCTTTTAAGAGGCTTTGCCACCAAACACTTAAATGGTGTTTATGAGAAGCTGACGGCATGCTTCTTGGTGGTGGCATGGTTGTAGAAACTCCAGAGTTGTAGCAATACACATGGCTCCCACCTGTACCTCTGCCATAAAGCTAGATTTTCAGGAAGCTAAGGATGGGACAGAGTCAGCCACCAAAGTCACAGCTTTAATCCCAGCCATATTGCTTAGCAGATTAAAGACAGAGATGTACAGTGAAGACAGATTCAAATGAAAAAGATAGAGATGTACAGTAAAGACAGATTCAAATGAAAAAAGCCTCTAAACTGTTTACAGTGTGTTCAAAAATAAACATAGGTTGGGAGAGAAAAGAAACTGGATATTTAGAAAGCACTTAGGGGAAAAAAAGAAATAGAATAGTAGGTATGGTGACATTCGGGAGGCAGAGGGAAGCAGATCTCTGTGAGTTTGAGACCAGCCTGGTCTACAGTGAGTTCCAGGACAGCCAGGGCTACTCTGAGAAACTCTGTCTCAAAAAATAAAAGAAAAAAAAATGTGTACCACCAAGCCCTGGCTTGTTTTTCTTTTAACATTTTTTTTAAAAAAAATATTTCATTCTTTAACAGTTTCATACATTTATACAAAGTATTTTACTCAGATCCATTCCTGTTCCTCCCAGCCCTCCTGGCAAAGCCTCTTCCCACCTTCATGTCCTTTTTCTGCAACCCTCTGAGTCCAGTAACTGCTGCCTGCTGAAATACTGACTGATCTTATCTGGGCAGCCACAGTTGCTGTGAGGTTGCGAGTGTGCACCGGACATTTCACAGCCTTCATCCCACCCTTCAGCTCTCACAGTCTTTCTGCCCCCTCTTCTGTGATGTCCCCCAGGCTTGAGGGCAGTGGTGCTGTTAGTGTCCCACGTAGGACTGAGCACTTGCACCTGCCTCTTCCTCTGCGTGCTCACTCTTGAGTCTCTGCAAACAGGCAGCAACATTCCAAAGGCAGTTTCACATCCAGCGAGCAATGAGAGGTAGGTGTCTCTCCTTGGCCTGTGACTTCCAAAAGTGGGCTCTGGCTCAGCTTACAGCACCAAGCATAATTCCTTCCTGTAGGATAGCATTGACTCCAACCAGAAGGCTGCTGGCTGCCCTTTCGGGCCACTATTGCACCAGGGTTGCTATCCTGCCATTCGTCAGAGTGGCAGTAGCCAGGGTCCACAACCAGATAACACAACTGATACCTTTTCTTTCCCAACAGACTGAATGTCACTTCTGGCACTATGAAATCAAGCCAGCAGGGAGGAAGGCCCCAGTTCCAGCTTGGCTTCTCTATGCCCTGCAACCAAAGTGACTGGTGTCTTCAGCAACTAAGTCTTGTCACCTGCTTATGGTAGGCAACTAAGAGCCATTGCAAGAGCCTGTGTTGTTGTTGTTGTTGTTTTCTTTTTTCAAGACAGGGCTTCTCTGTGTAGCTTTGGAGCCTGTTCTGGAAATAGCTCTGTAGACCAGGCAGGCCTCGAACTTACAGAGATCCGCCTGCCTCTGTCTCCTGAGTGCTGGGATTAAAGGTGAATGCCATCACCGCCCGCTGAAACTGTGTTGTTTGAAGAGATCTGGGGAGAAACATTTCTGGGCCTTTGGTGTTCTTTTCTGGCCTTTGTGCAAATTTAAATGCAGGTCCCCAATTCCCAAAATTTACCTTCTTCAGGGAACACTGTGGCTGCTCAGGAAATCTTTCAGGAATCCTGGGATCCACCAGAGATTCCCATTTTATAGGCAAAGAAACTGAGACTCAGGAATTCAACAGCTTGCCTCAGTTTATTATTTGATAGCTTTTTGACCTAGAATAAATTCCTTAACATCTCTGGGCTTTAGTTTCCTTTTAGTAACTCGGAAATGAAGTAGTTGCTATTTCTTGGGGCTGTTAAGGAGCTTAAATAAGATAATATGTGACTGGGGCACGGCTCAGAGTTAGAGGCCCCATTAAGAATCCCCCAGTAAGGAGCTGGGGGGCATAGTCAGGGGTAGAACTCCACCTAGAATCTCCCAGTGAGGGGCTGGGGGCAAGGCTTGATGCTGGGAATTGAGATGAACAACTATGTAGAATGTCTCCCTATGAAGCTCTTGTTCTACAACTACAAAAGACAAAACCAAAAAGATCAATTAGTACAACTACTTTAAGTAATGTTTATGTCAAGTGACAACTAATTGGGAAAATCCCAGAATGTGTTTCTGGTGGCAGCAAAGGCAGTGAGTTACTTTATACACGTCTCAGCCTGATATAGGTGTGTTGGGAAAACTCAGCAAAGAGCAGAGGGAGTCCCATCTGGAAGGAAGTGTGGCTACTGGAGCCAAGCGAGTGTGCAAGGAGGACTAAGGTGGGTGCAGAGGTGACTGACAAGGAGCCGTGATGTCACGGACTCGATGGCTCAGTTTCACCTCTTCCGAGGACCTCCTAGCACAGGCTAGGCTGGAGGATAACGGAGAAGCAGGTGTGGCCGTGGAGGGTGTTTACGGGATTTGGGTTTGGAGGAGGCAGCTAGAGGTAGAGGGGGACAGTATTTCTCAAGGTGGAGGACCGTGTATCTCACAGCAAAAACTGTTCACCTGGAATGGGACAATAAAAGAGACGTTTCTAGAGAGCCGGGAACCCTCCAAGAATGAATACAGCTATAACGAACATTCGGTGCCTCCGGCAAGACTCAGGGCTCCTGCTCTGGGGTCCTTGGAGGCCTACAGGAGTCCTACCTCAGCGACCCCACTCCTCAAGCTGTTTTGTTCAATACATTTCTCAGTGAGTCCTAGGCTCGTCTTCTTGTATAAATCCCGCCCCCTTTTTCCGAGAGCCTATACCCGGGAGTCATGGCCGAAAGCACCTGGGAATTGTAGTTCCTAAGACCAGGCGAGCACATGACAAGCACCCAGGGATTGCTGCGGGAGCAACGGTAGCGGGCAGATGTCTCACCTGAGGCATCACCTCATGCCACCGTGCGCTACTTCCCGCGTGGGCACCGCGGAACTACAAAGCCCCTTGCGGGAACCTGCAGGAGACCGAGACGCGGGCTTTCCCTATTCTTTCGAACGCTAACTTCCGATGAAGACCCCGCCCACATATTTACCCCCGCCTTCTGCGGCCCCACCCACTCCGTTCTCGGAAGTGGACGAGCGAGCGACTCCCGCAGAGCACGCCGGGAATTGTAGTTCCGGAAGCCAAGCTGGGGCGCGCGGAGGTATGTGGCCCCGAGTGCTGCTTGGGGAGGCCCGGGCGGCTGCTGGCGGATACGGTGCTGTCTTGTCTCGCTTCGCCGTGCGTTTCTCTCCGCCATGGACTGCTGGAAGCGGCTTACCCCTGCGGAGGAGCCTGCATGGAACTGCTCCGCGAGCTTTCCCGCTCATCCCCATAGTGGTGGAACAGACGGTACGGGGTCCTGGTAGGGACATTGCGTGGAGACTTGAGGAGGCAGGGCGGCGTGCAATGGTCGCTAACCTTTCACCTCTGTTTTTTTTCCTACCAGGGTCGAGGCGAGCGCGCTTATGACATATACTCGAGGCTCTTGCGGGAACGCATCGTGTGCGTCATGGGCCCGGTGAGCGACTCCGGTGCGCTCTGGAGACACCTAGCTGTCTCTCCAAACTTTCTCCCCTTGTCAAGCTCTGTGCCTCACCCTGCTCGGTCATCCCTGGTGACCTCCTAGACCCTAGTCCCTGACCTTAAACATTCTTTCTCTTTTTAACCAAACTCTTGCTGTGTAGTCCAGACTAGCTTCCACCTTGCCATCCTGCCTCAGCTTCCCAAATGTTGGGTGTCAAGTGCATACACCACCGTAGTCTGCTGTTGCCAGCTATTCTTTGTTTTGTTGTCTTCTGCGGCAGGGTCTCACGCGGGCCTTGAAGTCCCTATGTAGCTGATGGTGACGTTTATTGGGGTGAAGGTGTACCACCATACCAGGTTCATGCCATGCTGGGACTGGAACTCAGTGCCAGCGTTCTACCCTCTGAGCCACAGCCCCAGTTAGATAGTTGAGTTTTGAGACAGGGTCGTTTCTAGCCCAGGCTGACTTTGAACCCTGATCCTCTTGCCTCCAACTCCCAAGTGCTGGGATGAATGGTATGTACCACCACACCAGGTCTAGGCAGTGCTTAGACCTAGGGCCTTGAGCATGCTAGGTGAGCACTCGACCCACTAAACTACATCCCAGCCCTGTCCTCAGCTATTGCCTTCCAGTGTCTGGGGCTCCCTGGCCACCCCCTTTGTATGGTGGCTCATTAAGCCCACCTTCAGTCTGGGGACAACTCTGCCCTCCCCACCTACAGATTGACGACAGTGTCGCCAGCCTGGTCATCGCTCAGCTGCTGTTCTTACAGTCTGAAAGCAACAAGAAACCCATCCACATGTACATCAACAGCCCGGGTGAGCGGGGCCTGACCTGGTTGGGGCTCGGGAATATCTACTCTCCGGAGAATAGGTGTGAAACAGCTTTCTGCAGAATCTAACATTTAAACTCGCTCCGAGCATGGCAGGGTGGTGCACTTGGCAGGCAAAGGCGGACAGATCTCTGAGTTCTAGGACAGCCAGGGCTACCCAGAAATTTAGTATGTTTAGCCAGGTGTGGTGGTGTACACTTTTAATTCCAGTATTCAGGAGGCAGGTTTAGGCAGATCTCTAGAGGCCTGGTCTACAGAGTGAATTCTGAGACAGTCAGAACTACACAGAGAAACCCTGTCTTAAAAAACAAAAACAAAGAACTAACTAATTAATTAAAATCGCTCCAAAAGGGCTGTCACTGGCCTGGAACTTTCCAAGTATGCTGGTGTGGGTGGAGAGTGAGCCCCAAAGGATCCTTGTGTCTCCGCCTCCCCAGTGCTGGGATTACAGGCATGTGCTGCTGTGTGTATTTTGTGGGTGCTGGGGATCTGAACCCACTTCCACATGCTTGTGTAGTGGGAATTCTGCCACCTATAACCCGATTCCCTGTTGTCTTCTCATTTCAGCTGGGTTGGCAGGCATGAGTCTCCACCCTCTGCAGAAATAGCTGATTTTTTTGGTTTGTTTGTTTGTTTTGTGTTTTTGAGACAGGGTTTCTCTGTAGCCTTGGAGCCTGTCCTGGAACTAGCTCATAGACCAGGCTGGCCTCAAACTTACAGAGATCCACCTGCTTCTGCCTCCCGAGTGCTGGGATTAAAGACGTGCACCACCACTGCCCGGCAAAATAGTTGATTTTTAAGAGAAATGTTAGGAGTGTATTTATTTATGTGGGTATGTGGGTAGATGGATGGGTGTGTGCATGTCGGAGGACAGAAGACAGCCTGTGGGGGTCACTTCTCCCCTCCCACCATGTGGATTCCAGGCTGTCAGACTGGGTGGGGAGCGCCCTTACCGCTGATCCTTCTCAACGGCCCAGGGATGGACAGTGTTGATTGGGCACTTGTCAGGCCAGGGGCCTCTCACGGAATTTTCTATGTAGTGAGTGTGCTCATTTCTCAACAAAGTTTTGAGTGGAAGGTGAGGATGCTCACCTCCGATTTACGAAAGGCAGGTATGCCTTAGAGAGCGGGAGTGGCTGACCCTACATGGTGACATATGACCTATCAGAGTTCATAGCCAGGAGGTGGCTGGCAGAGCCGTGTGTGTGTGTGTGTGTGTGTGTGTGTTGTCCCGTGTACATATGTGCTCATAGCTGATTCTGAAAGAAGGAGTCTCCTTGTGACCCCCTCCTCTCATTCCTGTCACCCACCCACCCCTCATGATGCTTGTACTCATAGTTTGCTGGAACAGAACTGGGGTGGAGGAGGATCCTACTGGACCCTGACTTGCTCACTGCCTGCAGGTGGCGTGGTGACTGCGGGCCTGGCCATCTACGACACAATGCAATATATTCTGAACCCCATCTGCACATGGTGTGTAGGACAGGCTGCCAGCATGGGCTCCCTGCTCCTCGCTGCTGGCAGCCCAGGCATGCGCCACTCACTGCCCAATTCCAGAATCATGATCCACCAGCCCTCTGGAGGTGCCAGGGTGAGTACAGGTCTTGCAGGGATGTGGGAGGAAGTTAGGCCGCTGGTCTTTACTTGTTGAGACAGCATCTCACCTTGCAGCCTTAGCTGTCCTGGAGCACACTGTGTAGACCAGGCTGGCCTCTAGCCTACTGAGATCTGTCTGCCTCCTGCCTCTGCTTTGCGATAGGTGTTTTCATGACTTGGGAGGTGCTCCTTGGGTAGAATGCTTGCTCCGCAGCGGCAAGACCCTGGGTCCCATCTCCGCCACCAGAGGAAAGAATAACTAACAAAAGCAGAGCCAGACATGGTGGGCAAGCACCCTCAGTTCTAGAACTCAGGAGGCAGAAGCAGACCGATTGCTTGAGTTTGAGGCCAGCCTGGTCTACAGAAAGAGTTCCAGGATAGCTAGAGCTATGCAGAGAAACCGTGTCACAAAGCAAAAGAAAAGTAAAATAAAATAAAATTGATCAATGGGAAGGAAATAGGCTCGGAAACTGCAGGGTTGAAGCACAGGAATGGCTCCCTCACTCTGGCATCCCACTGGGGGGACCCTCCAGTTCTGGGCTTATCTTCGTCCTGCATTTACCACTCGCTCCTCAGGGCCAAGCCACAGACATCGCCATCCAGGCAGAGGAGATCATGAAGCTGAAAAAGCAGCTGTACAACATCTACGCCAAACACACGAAGCAGAGCCTGCAGGTGATCGGTGAGCACCCAGCCCATACAGCACTTCCATGTACTGCATTGTCCTGAGGCAGGGGATGGGGGTGTGCCTTAAGTGTAGATTTTATGCCAAGTAGTGGTGGTACACGCCCTTAATTCCAGCACTCGGGAGGCAGAGGCCGGCAGATCTCTTGATTTTGAGACCAGCCTGGTCTACAAAGCAAGTTCCAGGACAGCCAGAGCTACACAGAGAAACCTGTCTCAAAAATCAAAACAAAACAAATATACATTTCTTTCCCTTTTTTAATTCATTTTTTTATTATATGCATATGAGTGTTTTTCTAGCATGTATGTCTGTAAATTGCATGTGTGCCTGGTGCCTGTGGAGGTCAGAAGAGGGTGTCAGATCCCCTTGAACTAGAGTTATATAAACAGTTGTGAGCCACTGTGTGGGTGCTGAGGATTGAACCTGGGTCCTCTGCCAGAACAAGTTCTCTTGGTCCATCCGAGCCAATTTTCCAGCTATCAGCCACGAAAACTGGCTCCGTTGGTCCGTGATGTTTTGACAGAGTATATTTGGGTGGGGGGAGGTAGCAAGGGATACTGGTGCCAGCAGGGTTTCCCTAGTGCCTGTGACATTCGTTTTTTAAAAAAAAAATAGTTGATTTGGGAAGCATGTGCCTGCCACAGTGGATGTGTGGCGGTCAGAGGACAGTTTGTAGGGATCAGCTCTCTCCTGATACTTTGTGCATTGTGGTGGTTGAATGCTAGCTCATCGGAATTGGTGGCAAGCACCTCTTCCTGCCAAGCCGTGTGGCTGGCCCGCATGCCATTCTTTGATCTGACTTGTTGCTGGTGTGTGTGGGCATGCATGTACTGTGACATGTAGGGGCCAGAGAAAAGTGTTCAGGAGGCGATTCTCTTCACCGTGGTAGTGCACGCCTGTCGTTCCCAGCACTTGGCAGGTATAGGCAGGAGAATCGGGAGTCATACCTTTGAGGCCAGCCTGGGCTACATGAGCTCCTGCCTGAAAACAGGTATTTTTACTGCTGGGGAAACTGAGACACAGAGAAGTTCCAAGCTCCATGAGAAACAATTGTCAGAGTGCGTGTCTTAACTCAGGAAGCCAGAACACGATGCTGTGGGACTAGAAGATAAAATGCTAGGAATGTGTATCTGAGTCCTGGGAGAGGACGGTCAGGGACAGCTGGTGCCTGCTGGAATTACAGGTGGTTCTGGGGACGGAACCGGAGCATAGAGCAGGCTAGACCAGTGCTCTACCAATTGACTCTTTTTTTTTTTTAAGACATGATCTTGGTCTGTATCCCTGGCTGACCTTGAACTTGGGATCCTCCTGCTCTAGCCTCTCAAGTGATTTTCTCTTTTAGTAACAGCACCAATCCTGTGGTCCCATCCTCACAACTTCATAAAACATCTGCTACTGGTGGGGACTTCAACCTAGGTACCTGGGGAAAGCATCCCAGATCTCTGCTTACTCACATGTACTGCTTCCTGCCAGAGTCGGCCATGGAGAGGGATCGCTACATGAGCCCCATGGAGGCCCAAGAGTTTGGCATCTTGGACAAGGTCCTGGTGCACCCACCTCAGGATGGGGAGGATGAGCCAGAACTGGTACAAAAGGAGACTCCCACAGCACCGGCCGACTCTCCTGCCCCAGCGAGTACCTAGGGCCTGACCTCATCGCTACTCCGTCTGCTGAGCCCAGAGGTACCCTGGAGAAGATGTGGATTGAGGCTGCCCTCCGGCCTGAGACACTGTGACTTTACATTAAACCTTTGTGGTTTTTGTCCCATGTCTGAGGCACCTTCCATTACCTCTCCAAGACACCATGCCCCTTTCACTTTGACTCCACGACAAACCACTGTTTGTTTGTTTGTTTGTCAAGATAGGGTTTGTCTGTGTGAACCTAACTGGGTCTCAAACTCATAGATCCTCCTGCCTCTGCCTCCCGAATGCTGGGATTAAAGGTGTGCTCCACCATGCATGGCTGTTAGCAAGCTTTTAAACCATATACTAGCCCAAAGCCAGTAGTTAGAACTATGGTTTTATGCATTTACTTTTGATGATGTGTGGGTTTGTGTACCTCAGTGCAGTACCCCTGGTGGCCAGAAGAGGGTATTGGGTTCCCTGGAGTTTCCCTGTGGGTGCTGGAACTTGAGAGAAGTACATCTTACCTGCTGAGCCTGTCTCTGCTCCTGAAGAGGGTAGGTAGTGTGGGCTGGAGGTCCACCAGAAGTGACATGGAGGAGCCACCATTCTCAGACCCATGAAACCTGGCTCTTTGCCATAGGATCCAAAAGCAGGCTGGAGCCAGAAAGAATGGTAGGGGAAATTTTTGTGAACTTTTTACTAAAGGGAAGCAGAGGATTGGATATGTAGATATAGCTAAAAAGGAAATTGGACACGTCTATTTGTGGAAGAGGGGGCAGGTGCCAGTGTTCTGTGGAGATCTGGAGTGACTACTTCCACTGAGGCGGGGGGAGGGGGGGGGCAGGTCCTGGGGTTCACACCAACGTTACCAGGCTCCGTAGGGCGTGCCTTTACCTTCTGAGCCATCTTCGTGAGCCCAGGTGTTATTAGGGTGGTAGACAGTTTTTTGCTTTTAAATTCAGAACATTTGAGGTGTGGGTTGTATTAATGGGTCTTATTTGTTTGAACGTCTTAATTTTTTTATTGTTTGGACAGCATCTACTGTAATTCAGGTTGACCTCAAACTCAAGTCAAGGCAGACCTTGAAGTTGCCATTCCCCTTCTCTCCGCTAGGGTGTGCTGAATGGCACGCTGGTTGAACCTCTAACCTTGACTTTGTCCCACGTGACCCCAAGCCTCGGTTAGCCCAGATCAGCACCTCAAGCACGAACCTGAGAGATCAAATCAGGGAGGGCCCAGAGGCGGGACAGACTCTGAACGGTTTTGGGGCACAGCTAATAGATAGAACGAGCTCATGTCCAATAGCGTGCGGTAGGAGGCGGGCTCGGCGCTGGCCTCAACCAATGGTTTGCGGGAACATGGGCCGTCTTTTAAGCGGTCGCCTGAAGATGGCGGTCAGCGGGCGCCTGTCGATGCGGATGCTTTCTGGGTGCAGCTGGGTTCGCGGTTCGGACCCCGCCGTGCTGAGCCGCCTGCGCGATGAGGCCGTGGTGCGGCCTGGCTTTCTGAGCCAGGCAGAGGAGGACACGCTGACACGCGAACTGGAGCCCCAGCTGCGGCGCCGGCGCTATGAGTACGACCACTGGGACGCGGTGAGTGGGTGGAGCCCCAGGGGGCGGGGAGCTCTGAGGGCACGCCGGTGGGGCGGGGCCAGAGGGCCGGGGAGCGCTGGGAGCCCGCCCACGGGGCGGAGAACTAGGAATACAACCCCTGCTACCCGGTGAGGGGCGAGGCAGTCTAGTAGACGGTGACTAGTAGGGCGGGACTCGGTGGGCTCGGCCAGGCTAGGGCCGGTGTGGTTCGGCTGGGACTGGGGACCGGGACAAAGTTCGGAACACTAGGATCCGGACATCCTATGGAACAGGGCTGATCTTAATGCCAGAGCTGGGGAAGGGGGAAGGTCTGTAGCTGGGTGGTGTGGGGGAAGGGGCGTGAGCGGGAAGGTGAGCTGGGAGTGTTGAGCCCGGGGGATAGAGCAGTGCATGGGCTTGGAATCAGAGGGCCTTTGTGGGCATCAGGGAATGGGCCGCAAAGGCAAGATTCCTTTGTACATGAGGTCTTGCAGCTGATGGCTGTCAACAAGGTCAGAGGTAGAAAGAAGACTAGGGTGAGGGGGTGCCAGCAGTTGGGGTCTCTCTAGGGTCTTAGTGGGATTGAATTGAGCCTGGAGACTGAGACTCCGAATACTGGGACAGCACCAGGGACTAGGAATTGTAGCCTGGAGACCAGATGTGCAGTTGAGACCTCTCTGAGCCAGTTTAGGATTGTAAATTAAAGCAGGATAAACTATTTGTGGACTGTGCCTCATTTCCCTCTCCTGGAAGTTTCCAGTCATGACCTGAGCTCTCTGTGCAGGCCATCCATGGCTTCAGGGAGACCGAGAAATCCCGCTGGTCTGATGCAAGCCAGGCCATTCTGCATCGGGTCCAGGAGGCTGCCTTTGGCCCTGACCAGACCCTGCTATCCTTGGTTCACGTGTTGGACCTGGAACCTCGGGGCTACATCAAGCCCCATGTTGACAGTGTCAAGGTGGGCAGAAGGCAGTTCCTCAGAACTCCAGGATCTGGGTGGGCAGGAGGGCAGATCTGAGCCTGACCCCACCCCCACATACATACCACCCCCCTCTTCCAGTTCTGTGGATCCACCATTGCTGGACTCTCCCTGCTGTCCCCAAGTGTTATGAAGTTGGTGCACACCCAGGAACCTGAGCAGTGGCTGGAACTGCTGCTGGAACCAGGCTCCCTCTATATTCTAAGGTAATGCCTTGCCAGAAGCCCTTAGATGAGGTCAGGTGCTTCTAATACCTCTTGTCTGTGCTCTCACAGCAGAGGAAGCAGCCACCACCACTCGGAAAAACTACAGAAATGCTGAAAGGGCATGATTTCCCTCCACCCACACCAGTTGGCCCATCTCTTCTTGCAGGGGTTCAGCCCGATACGACTTCTCCCATGAGATCCTTCGAGATGAAGAATCATTTTTTGGGGAGCGACATGTCCCTCGGGGCCGACGCATCTCAGTGATTTGCCGCTCCCTCCCTGAGGGGATGGGGCCAGGAAGGCCAGAAAAGCCACCCCCAGCCAGCTGACCTCTACGCCTATCCTCTGGACTTGTGAATAAAGTTGAAAAAAGAATACTGTGGTTATCTTCAAATTACCATCTGCTAGGGCCCTCAAGAGACAAGTCTTAGAGTCCACTAGCCTGGAGGCTGCCAGTGTGTACTCCATCACACATACTCCTAAAGACATTAGAACATTCCTTTTATTGCATTAATTGCTGATTCCCAATCCCGGGTCACTTCCTTCTCCTCTTCACCTAGGCAGATTTCTAATAAACATTACCTGAGCCCTTCAAAGCCCAGGCTGCCTCATGCTTCTGATTCTGAGACACAGAGCTGGCCACCTTCAGCCACCACAGCCACAAGCAGCTGCTGAGAGCTGAGGCAGCTGCTGCCAGCGGTGATGGTCATCGAGGAAGGTCACATCAGCATAGCTAGTGGGCCGGCAGCAGGGTCGACCGTGGGCCCGACCCTGCCCGCGCAGTCGGGCCAGCACCAGGCTGTGCTGGGTACGGGCCTCTCGGGGACAGCTGCCAGCACAGTATCGGAAGATGACCTTCTCCTCTGAGGCATAGCCCAGGCCCAGCTCAGCCACGGGCAGTGTCAGGCTCCACAGCTGACATGGACCAGCCAGAGCTCTTGGAAGGCGGACACGGTTGTTACCTAGTGCAGGACAGAATGGGAATATGAGGCAAGAGGCCTTTAGAAGGAACTGGGGAGTCATGAGGCACCCCCAGGAATTCTTACCCTCCTGGGGCTTCCAGGTTCCTCCAGTCTTTGCCATCTCCTCAAACAAGATCTCTTCTGCTGTTGGAGCCCCTTGAGGATCAGATCCCCACCCTAGGCCCAGGTGCAAGGACAGGAGCAGCAGAAACATGAGTGTTAGTCTTCCTGCAGCCATTGTGACAGGGAGGTCCCAGGATGCTGAGACCCTGGTGCCCTCAATTTATTCACTGCCTGTCCTGGGGATTAAACTCACTGCCAGCACCATGGCTTAGGGAAGCCACTGGGGTTCCACCCACCTTGTCCCCACATCCTCACCCCTAAGAATTGATGGCTTACCCACCCAGACATTCCATAGATCCATTTCTGGATGCCCCTGATTTATGAGTGCCCCACCATCGGCCAGAAACAAAGCCCAGAGCTGGCCACCAATCTGTGTCCCCACCCCACCTGCTTTTGCTGGGAAGTGCCAGGACACCAGAAGAGAGTCTCTTGTAGGTCATGCACTAGAGTGTGGGCCATGTGGGGCCAATCAGGACCGGGAAGGGCTCATGGCAGATGGAAGAGTCAGTGGGCTTCCATCCATCTCGGATTCAGTTAGGATTAAGACATCGCATCCTTGTCTCCGGGCCTGGTTGAGCCAGCATCAAAACAGGAAAAGAGAGTCTAGGCGATAGCCAAGGGCTGGGACTCCCCTTCTTGGAAGGCCAACCTGAAAAGCCACAGCCATAGCCAATCTGGGTTTCAGAGCATCAGAGCCCAAGGGGAAGCTGGAGCTTGCTGGATTCCATCATTCCCAAGAAGGAACAGGTTTTGTTGATTTTTAAACCCTGAGACCCAGCAGTGGATATGGGCAACATCAAACCAAGAACGTTGGAGGCAAAGGAATCCAAGTGATGCTGGATGTGGCAGTGCATGCTGCCCACTCCTAGACACCTTGGCACTCAGGAGGCTGGGGCAGGATTGCTGCAGGCTGTAGCCGGCAGAAGCTAGAGTGAGGCCATCTCCCATGTTCGAAGCCCTGGGTTAAATCCAAAGCACAGCATAAAATGGCATGAGGTGCATGCCTGTCATCTCAGCACTGGGGAGGTTGAGGCAGGAGAAGCGCTAGTTCAAGGCCAGCCTGGGCTATGTGAGACTCTCTCAAAAAGGAAAACAAAAACAATGGCTTTCAAAACCAAAGGTCACTTGTATGTCATGCAGAATCAAGTTTGAAACAGGTCCCCTGAACACGAGGCTCTGCCCCTAACCACAAGGCCATGCATACCCTGCCTGCCCTGGGTGAATGGCACCTTAGACCCAGGTCCAAATGGCCAGAGAAAGTGGGGCAGGATGCTCAGTGAGCAGGGGCAGCTGAAGTGGGAGTGGGTTTCTCCTGGTGCCACGGAGAGGAAGCCCCTCTCCTCCCTACCAGGCTGCTAAGGGCCCAGTTTTCAAGGCAGCAGCTGAGGCCAAGGACCAATCAGCCATGTCACCACCCAAGAATGTAAAGCACTCTCCCCAAGCAACGCCCGGCTGGCCTGGATAAAATATATCACTGGGTCTGTCAGGAGATAAGGGTGACCCCAGGAATGTCACTTGAAAATAGAAAACAGCATCCAAGTGCCAACACTAGGAATAGGTTTGGGTTCCAGTGGCCATGGAAGGAAGCACCTGAGCCAAGAAATCCAGCAGTGGCTGGGCTGGATGCAGCGGGTACAACTGTCATCCTAGCATCTGGGAAATCGAGTTCCTGGATAGCCTGGGCTACACAGCAAGACTCTCTCTTGAAAGATAGAAGAGCCATGCCTGCCAGTGGTACATGCCTATGACCCTAGCACTTCAGAGGTGGAGGTGGGAGGATCAGGAGTTCGAGGGCAGCCTCAGCTCTAACAGTAAAGAGAGGACTGGGCACGTAGCACACTAAAGAGTGCTGAGTAGCGAGTCTGAGTCCCGCTATTTCACCACTTGTGCTCAAGCACAGCGAATCCCAAACCTGCACTCCTGGAGGACTGCTGGGAGCTGAGCATTCCCAGTCAAGGTCCATCGTAAACCCCACACAACACACGGCACAGGTAGGGCTGGGCGTGGGCAGGGCAGAGCTTCTCCAGGTGAAATTAACTCCTGACTATCGCACAGGGGACAAGCCCAGGCCATGGATTGAGCTCAGCGGGCAGGAAGGCTGTGTCCGCCCCAGGGGAGGGCTGGGGTGGCAGTGAGGACTCGCTTGCACTCTGGGGCAGCTCTCTTTATTCGCATCACTCTTTGAGGGAGAAGTGCATCTTGTCACCAATCATCTTGCGTTCAGGGTTGAGGCGCTTGAGGATCTGCGCCAGCACATTCACCGTCTGCTCGCTGCTCAGCCCTGTCTTCTTGGTCTGGAACTTTTTCAGCAGGTCCTTTGTGGTCATGGGCTTGCGGGTCAGATAGCGGCGCACAGCATCCTCTGTCACCTGGACATCACCGCTGCTGGGTGTGGACTTCCCAGACAGGCTCTGAGGGGCCGTGTCCATCCGCAGGCGCTTGGCTGCTGGAGTCTCACCTGTCCGCTTCCCTGCTGGAGAGAGGAATGTCACGTGGGGGCAGGGGGTACAGAAGGAAGTGGGCTGCCATTGGCTCTCAGCTCCTCCAGGGACACTCACCCTGTTCCAGCTTGCTGGCTGCAGCCCGCAGGGTGGAAGAGGTGCTTGCTGCCTCTGCACTGGGAGTTCCTGGCCGACTGGGGCCCTTAGAACTCCCCCCTGATGGCTTCCGCTCCCTCTTGGGGGGGGTCTTCTTCTTCTGCAGAGACCGGGGTGTGAGTCTGTAGGCACAGACTACCACTCCCACCCCAGCCCCGGGCTCTGCCTTACCGCCATGAAGAGTGCAGAGGAGGTCTCGCTGTCGATGTCACTGTCCTCCGAACTGTCTGACTCATCACTGCTGTCTGCATGGGCCAGAGGAGGGTCATAAGCAGAGACCCTAGAGCCCACGCACCACGACTGAGCAGGAGGATACTGAGACCCTGAGCCTCAAGTGCCCCATGTACCTTTCCTGCGTTTCTTCTCCTGTGGGGTGGGGACCTTCTTCTCTTCCTCCTCCTCCTTGTCTTCCTCAGGGGGCTTCTCCTCCTCGCTCTCCTCGCTGCTCTCGCTCTGCTCATCCACGCCTGGGGACATAGGTATGAGCAGAGGGACTGCCAGGTGGGCTCCCACCCCCAGTTGGTCCCTGACACCTACCTTTGGGACCATCCTCCTGCTGCAGCACTTTAGGCTTGCCCTCTGTCTCGTCTGGGGAGCTGCTGTGGGGCAGAGAAGGGCAAACATGAAGATGGATGACCACAGGCCTGCCACAGCCTACCACGGCCTGCCTCACACCTGCCTCACCTGGAGCCGTCTGACATGTAGTCCACCTCCTGGCCCTCAAAGTCACCATCGTCACTGTCCTCAAAGGCCTCGTCATCTGAGCCCTTCTTCTTTTTCTTCTTCCTGCCTGCCTTGGTCAGTGGGGCCTTTTTCTTAGTTTTGGAGGCTCTGTTGCCTATGAAGGAAAAGGAAGATATGGGGGATCAGACTGGATGAGCCCAGAGCGTTGTTCACAGCTAGGTGGGGGCTCCACTCCAGCCCCTCACTACAGGGTTCTAGGCAAGGACTCCACCCCAGAGCCATGCCACCAGCCCCTACCTTGTATCACTGTGTTGTGTGGGGCTTGGGCGGAAGGGCTCTCTATCCCTAAGGCATCCAACTAATTCTTTTTTAGATTTTTTTGGGGGTGGGGGCACGTTCAGATAAGATTTCTCTGTGTAGCCCTGGTTGTCCTGGAACTCACTCTGTAGACCTGGCTGTCCTTGAACTCAGAGATCAGCCTGCCCCTGCCTCCTGAGTGCTGGGGATTTAAGGTATGCCCTTTATATTTTAAGATGGGATCCAAGTAGGCAGGCAGGGCTGGCTGTGTGAACTCTGGATAGTGGCCAGCGCACCATATGGGGTAAGTCTTCTTGTGTCATACCAACAAGGAGACTGCACCCCGCGTTAGGCCACTTACCCCTCCTGTGCAGGCAGCTCAGCCAATCACCCTCACCCCACTCCACCAGTGGAGTGACTGTCACTCAGTCACCCAGGCCTGGGACCTGCAGCAGAGCACCCTCAGAACAGTCAAACAAACTGCTCCCATGGAAATTCTGTTAAGGTGCCATGTGTCATGTGCTTCCCTGGGGGCCCTGTCCTTGAACTAGGACCTCTAGGTCCCCACTCACCCTCCTCGCCACTGGCATCGCTGCCATCGGAGGACATTTCCAGGTCATCCTCCAGGTCATGGATACGCAGCTCGCTTGGCTTCTTGCGGCTGCGCTTCTCCTTCTCCTCCTCATCTTCATCCTGGTCCTGGTCCTTGAGTCGCCGCTGCTGCATGATGCTGAAGTGATTCAGAACCTTGTTCCTCCTGCACATGGGGACAGTGACTGAGCATTCTGAGGATAGTAGAGGACAGTGACCAGGTCACTCAGGCGGGCAGACAGGATGATCCCGCAAGGTCGCTGATATGAGCCACACAGCACACCCTATGTAGCCTGTCTCTACACAGCACGCTCCAGGAAGCCCTGTCTCCCCTGTCAACCTACCAACCAACCAACCAACCACAGAAAAAGGCAACCTGGATCATTTCAGACCCCCAAATCTTGAAACCATACAGGGTGAACCCTCAGGTTCATGTACAACTGAACACCCAGGGAGCCCCACATCTTGGCTCCTCCAAGCTCAGGGTCTGTTCCAGGCAAATCCAGCTATCACATTGGTTAGCTAATTAATATTCCTTTTTTTGTTTGTTTGTTTCTTTTCTTTTTTTTCTTTTGAGACAGGGTCTCTCTACATAGTCCTGGCTGTCTTGGAATTCATTATGTAGACCAGGCTGGCCTTGAACTCACAGAGCTCCTCTTGCCTACGTCTCCTAAGTGTTGAGATTAAAGGCATGCAACACCATGCCTGGTAAGTTTTGGGGTTTTCTGAGACCAGATCTCATATAATCCTGGCTCACCTCAAAGTTAATACGGCAGAGAATGAACTTCAACCCGATCCCCCTGCTTTCACCTTTAGGGTAACCAGTGTGCACACCACACCCCCCATAATTAATTTATCTCATGGATTACTTAGAGCAGGGGTCTGGACGAGGAGCTGTTGTGGACACATTTATGCATGCCTGGAAAAAGACTATGCATGGGGGAAGAGGCTGCTTTTGACATTGTAGTCCTGGCCCCTTGAGAACCTGCACCGCTCCAGGCTTGCAAGCAGGCACACAGCAACCCTACACATCACATAAATACCATAGCTCTCCCTGGACGCTCATGCTGGGCCTCCCCAGTTCTCTGTCCCAGCTTCCTTGCATCCGTTTCAACTCTATCTCCTAGGCAGCTGCCATCGGGAAGTTGTGCCCACCCACGGTGCCACCACTCACTCAGCTCCCGGCTGTCCTGCTGCACCAAGGGTATTCGCAGTGCGACCCCTGTGGCTCACCTCTCCCATTCCTCCTCAGCCTCCTCAGCAGTGAGTGTGCGGTGTCGGGCCAGCGGTGTGAAATTATACCAGTTCTGCACAGGAAAGGCCTCAAAGGCGCCATCGGCACACTGGGTGAAGATGTAGTAGGCTGTGTTCTCTGTCACCCCACCCTTCTTTATGCCTTTAAACCTGTGGAAAGTCTAGATCAGGTCACAACGCTACCCACAGGGCTGCCTGCACCCCCAGCTACCTCATCAGCACCCATTTGGGTTCTCCTAGGAATGCCTGGGACAGAAGGGCACAGGACACCGGCTCCATCAGACTCCACCTCCTTTGCCGTGGATGGCCTTCTCCCAGAGGGTGGTCCCAAGTATTAAGACCTCGTTTCAAGGCCACACTCAGGCTGCTGAGCCAGGCCAACAACACCCAGTTGGCTCACCTTCAAGATTAAACCTTGGTCAGGGCGGTGGTACTGGGACGCCCCTTCTGCTGGAACACACTTGGGGAAGGTGCCCCTAAAGTGTGCACGCATGTGTGAGAGCACAAACTGGCCCTCCCCACCATCGGCGCCACTCACTTCCTGCCAGATTTGCCGTTGACCCGGAGCAGCCAGGGCTGGTCCTCAGGCCGGAACTCCTTCAGGACAATGCCATACTTCTTCCGTCGCGCCTCCTCCCGCAGCTTTCGGTTGAATTCGCTGCCTGCTCCGGACTCTGGCATCTCCTCCTCCTGGTAGATCTTCTTGTTGCTCAGATCTCGCTCCAGCCGAGCCTTGGGGAGCAGCAGGTATGGCCTTTCAGCCTCTCACAAGAACACCCTGCTGTCTCCCTGTGCTGGGTTCCGTATGCTCCCAGCATAAGGAGTGGGAGTTCATATCCCCAGTACCTTTGTGCAGCTTAGACCCCATCAGAGGGACAGACAGCAAGGCCCAGGTTCAGTGAGATACCGACTCAAAAACTAATGCAGGCAGAAGGCAAGAACTGACTCCTGAAAACTGTTCTCTGATCTGCACACTGTATCCCACACACACCTGCACCCCAACAAATGTCACTGGGATAACAACGTGGAAAGTGACTACAGAAGAGAGCTGATGTCACCTCCGGCCTTGACATGCACAGCACGCCCACAAGCACATGTGCGCACACACAAACAACATACACATCAAGATTCTGGCCACAGGAAATGGGGAACTCAGAATAACAATAAAACAGACTGCGACAGAAGACCACAGAAGCACGTAGGTGGCATAATGTCATGCCGGCCTGATGCCAGAGTAAGTAACCCTGCTAGCCATAAACTCCCACTGGGCTAAACCCGGCCTAGCTGTGGAGTTTTCACTCAGCCCCTAATCCATCCTTTGTGTGACAGATACCTTTTGTGGACCTTGTCCGAGAGTTTCCCACGGATACAAAACCTATGCAAAACTTGGTTTAGAGGAAACCCGGAAAACTGTGGTACCTCATGAATCAGGGATTTGCACCTGCCATTGTATTTTCGGAAGCTTCATTCAGTTTGTTTTGAGATATAGAAATCTACTAGCTGAAGTGTAAACACAGGAATAAATAAAGGTTCCAAGAGGCAAAGGGAAATGGCTCCAGGTCACTGAGACTGAGCCCTGGAGCCACAGAGGCTGAGTTCATTCTCGTGTGTCTGAGTCTTCATTTCACAGACCCGCGGGAGCCCACACACCAGTGCGGGGTTACACACGGCACATGTACAAAGAGATTAAAGGAAGACAGTGCCCACCTGGAGATGGACAGGAGCAACCCAGACGGTATGGAAATACATTTTAACATGGCACCCAGAATAGTGGGTGGGCACTTTAAAACTTTGGTCTTTAAATTTTCTGATTTATTGGTGTTTTTGAGACAGGGTTTCTCTGTGGATCCCTGGCTGTCCTGGAACTCGCTCTGAGACCAGGCTGGACTCCACTCAGAGATCTGCCTGTCTCTGCTCCCTGAGTGCTGGGATTAAAGGTGCTTGCTTCTGCCACCTGGCTACTATTAACCAGAAAATCCTGTTGTTTAGCCAGACTGGCTTCACACTTACGACTCATCTGCCTCCCTGATGCTGTGATAACGATCCTGGTGGCTGTGTCCATCTTGTGTTTTGGCTTTATCTTTTTGAGACAGGGTCTCACTGTATAGCCAGGCTGTCCTGAAACTCAGTGCAGACCAGGCTGGCACTAATCTCAGGAAGATCCTCCTTCCTCTACTGCCCAAGCTGGCATTAAAGGTATGTGCCATCACACCAAGCAGGCTTTATCATTAAAAAACTTTTTTTTGGGTTTCGAGACAGGGTTTCTCTGTAGCTTTGGAGCCTGTCCTGGAACTCACTCTGTAAACCAGGCTGACCTCGAACTCACAGAGATCCGCCTACCTCTGCCTCCTGAGTGCTGGGATTAAAGGCATGTGCCACCACCACCCAGCTAAAAAACTTTTCAACTGCATTTATATTTGTTGTTGGGGAGACTGTATGCGTCATGGCATGTTTGTGAAGTCAGAAGACAAATCTGGAGAGGTGGTTCTTTACTTTGCTGAGCCATCTTGCTGTTCCCTACTTTATCCTTTTTAAGGCATGGTCCATGTATTCTAGGCTTCATTTGAGCTCACTATGTAGCCAAAGATGCTCTTCAATTTAAGATACTCCACCAAATTCCAGTGCTGGGATTACAGATGTTTGTTACCATGCTCTTTTTTTTTTTTGAAGACAGGATTTATGCAGCCAGGCCAGTGTAAAATACTATCTCTGCTCAGCCTCCTCCGGGCAGCTGGAATCGCACGACTGCTAGATTATAGGTGTGGCCACCATCATTTCAGGAAACTGATTACTGCAACCACCAGCCCCTTTATGTCCCTGCCCAGCCGCCCAGAATGACAGACTCACCTGGTTCCAGGTAGCAAAGTTGACCTTATCCGCTGCATTAAAAGCCATTATGTTGTACTTTTTGGTTGTGTTCCTGGAATGGAGAAGACAATTCAACCTACTATTCATTCAACAAACCCACCATGATTGCAGCATGGTTGTAGGTAATGCTGGGAGTCATAGAAGACTCCAGAACAGTGGTTCTCAACCTTTTAACAGCTCCTCACGCTGTGCTGACCCCCAACCGTGTAATTATTTTTGCTGCTGCTTCACAGCTGTAATTTTGCTACGAATCATAATGTAAATATGTTTTCCAATTGTCTTAGACAACATCCATGAAAGGGTCACTTGACCCCGAGGGGCTGTGACCCATAGGTTAAGAACCACTGCTCCAGAGTTTCCCTGTCTGTTTAAGAAGCTGGATCCATCTCCTCCAACTCACTTAGAAAAAGTGAGCCAGATCCACGGGCACCAAACACGCTCACAGTGCATATCTGTACACGCAGACAAGACATTCATAAAGAATAATAAAGCTTTAAGAAAAAGTGGGCCAAAGATGTAAAAGACCTCTACTGTAGAGAGGGACTCAAGCAGGCAAGGGGTGAAGGCAGATGGGTCTTGGTGGGTTCAAGCCCAGGCTGGTCAAACCAGCTAGGACTGGCTACACAGTAAGGCTGACATCAAGAGCCTGGATAGCTCAGTTGGTAGAGCATCAGACTTTTAATCTGAGGGTCCAGGGTTCAAGTCCCTGTTCGGGCGGAAGTTGTTTTAGATACTGCTGGGCAGACAAGGACAGGCTCCTAAGCTACAGAGAAAGCCTAAATAGACTGTCTTCAATATAAAAGGGGGTGGGTAACACCTAAGATAGGAGTTGAAGGATATGGCACTCTTGACACAGAAAACAGGATGTATAACTAATATCTGTGACTAGTTCGGATTTGTGTGTGTTTTTCGAGACAGGATTTCTCTGTGTAGTCCTGGCTGTCCTGAAATTCACTCTGTAGCCCAGGCTGGCCTCAACTCAGAGATCCTCCTGCCTCCGCCTCCCTAGTGCTGGGATTAAAGGCGGCCACCAGTCTGGCCTGAGCGTCTGAAACAGGACAAAGTGGCCGACGCTGACATCAACTAAGGTGTGATTGCTACTGAGGCATGGGCGGGAAGCCGGCCGAGGAGTGTGTGACGTGGGTGACTTACTTGGGGACACGGACGACATACTCGGTGACATTCTGGTTGCCGGGGCCCTGCAGCAGAGGATGCACGGGTCTGTGAGGCGAGAAGAGGTCGCGGATCTGTCCTGCGACCCCCCAAATCCCGCCTCATCCATACTCACTATAGTCGCCATGGCCGTTGTTCAAGTGGTTCCGGGTCGGCTTGACCCGGATTCTTCGTGATGTCCCTGGGTCCGGGAAGGCAACTTCCGTGTCACGTTAATAGGATCTTGTGTTTCTGATCTCCAAACCCTTAAGTCTCAGAAAAAGCTGGGAGAGAGAGTTTTCAAAAAACAAAAAAACAAAAAAAACTCTCGGCGCGTGCGTCACAGTCTGACCCGGAAGTAGAACTGCCACGTTTATGGCAGTTACCTTAGTATCCACTTCAGCTTCGCCTCCACCTCTGCGAGGAACGAAGTCGCCTTCAGCCAGTGTTCTCTTCTTTAGCGTGAATGAGTTACTCACGGCACGCGGCCACGCCCTCCGTGATGTCACGACGCAGGCACCGCGGTGCGTCTTGGGTAGGGTGGGAACGGCGCCTGGCAGGCGTGTCCTAGGCACTCTCGCTCGCGCGTGCGCTGAGGGCGCGTTGCCGTAGCAACCGCGGCGGCTCCGCTGCGGGGGCTCTCGCGGCGCCTCCGGGGGTGGGCGCGGGATTCCGTTTTCCTCTGCGACCCGGTGCCGAGGGAGTCCAGGGGATCTTGCAGCATGAGCCCCTTGTGACGCAGAGCGGAGCCGAGGGCTCAGGGGTGGGGTGCAGACGGGGTCTCGCGTAGCACGGCATGCGGACGGTATGGGTCTGTGTGAGTCCACGCTGCCCGAGATGGGCAGAGCTCTGAGGCCCCAGAAGAAGGGTAACGCGGGGAAGGGGGCGTGGGAGGGGCAGGCTTCCTCGCTGTCGGGGTGTGCACACACTAACAGGGCAGAAGCGCAGCTGCGCATGCCCCCGCCCCACCGTTGTTGATGCCTTTGGGAGATAACTCGACGGGTAGGGAAGCCAGTCTCCGAAATGGAAATTAACTACTCTAGAGGGAGCGATCAGAGAAAGGGAGCCAGCGGGACGCATAGGAGTTGGTTAAGCGGAGCGGCGGGGAGACACAGACATGGAACCATAAACTCCTGACTCCACAGATATGTCTAGTAGCCGAGACATTGCTTTCTTCACCATCAGAGGCCGTGCGCCCTGCGTCAGAGACTGACTAGGAGGACCAACGCGAGTGGAAAGGGAGAGAACCGTGGCTGACTGTGAGGGTCTGAGGCAGGGAGAAGGGCAGGGACGCAAGCAGGCGGGATAGACAGCAGCTCCTCAGGTGGGCGGAGCAGGGTGCGGCTGGATGAGTTTGAGGACCTTTCCTTTCCCTTTCATATTCTGTAAAATGGGGTGGTGGAGTTACTGTGCTCCGAGGAGGTCTGTGCAAATGGCTCAAGAGAATCCCAGAGGTGCGAATCCCTTCGATGTGAGGCCATGGTCCCTATAAAGACACGCACTAGTACCCGCTCTGTCTTCCCTGAACACCATAGATTTCCTGAAGTCCCTCCTGATCATCTTCGTGGTGGGCGGCCCCGGCTGCGGGAAAGGGACCCAGTGCAGAAACATGGCCACCAAGTACGGCCTCTGCCATGTGGGGCTGGGCCAGATGCTGCGGGAGGAGGCTCAGAGGAGCACCAAGCGGGGCCGGAAGATCCGGGACATCATGCAGCAGGGACTCCTGGTGCCCACGGTGAGAGTTCAAGGGATGTGGGGGGCACAGCAGGACAGAATCCCCATGACGCCAGGGTGTCCTGGCCCAGCCAGTGCCTTGTCATGCTGATGTCATCATGAGAAGCTGTGATGTGGGACCCGTTAAGGGCGTCTGCTGCTCCAGCCGAGGACCCACATGGTGGCTCACAACTGTAACTCTAGTTCCAGGGGATCTGACGCCTTCTTCTAGCCTGAGGGCTCTACGCACATGCACACATGCACAGACATCCATGTAGACATGGATAAATAAATAAAACTCTACCCCCAAAAAAAGTCATGTTAAAGACTGTGGCAGAGGTTGATTGGTAGAGTGCTCACCTAGCATGCACAAAACCCTGGGTCCCATCCCCAGCACCGCAGAAACTGTGCACACTGGACAACCCAGCACTCAGGAGGTGGAGTCAGGAGGATGAGGAGTTTGGTGGTATCGTGACTGCAGAGAGTCCATGTCAAGGACCAGAGAGATGGCACTGTGGGTGAAGGTACTTGCAGCCAAGGCTGACAACCTAGCTCAGTCCCTGGGGCCTCTGTGATGGAAGGAGAGAACCACCTACTCTAAGATGTCCTCTGACCCCACACATGCTGTGGGACTTGTGCCACTCCTCCACAACTAGATACATAATAAAGAGATCTAGTAAACTTTGTTTTTGAGGCAGGGTTTCTCTGTGTAGCCCTGGCTGTCCTGGAGCTCTGGAGACCAGACTGGTCTGGAACTCAGAGATCTGATCCAAATGCCTCTGCCTTCCGAGTGCTGGGATTAAAGGTGTGAGCCACCACCACCCAGCAATATCTAATAAACTATTAAGAGTCCAACCTTGAGCCTGGCGGTGACATACTTCTTTAGTCCCAGTATTAGGGAGGAAGAGGCAGTTGGATCTCTACGAGTTTAAGGCCAGCCCAGTCTATGAGTTCTAAGATAGCCAAAGCTGCACAGAACAAATGAAAACCTACAAGCAGAAAGGAAGCTAATGATAAAGGTGCTGGGTCCTGCTTCCGTCTCCTATGAAGTTCAAACTGAATGGCCTCTGCAGCACCTGGCCTCTCTGGCGGAGCCTGCACACTGAGTCCCGAGTCCATGCACTTGCCTTCCCAGGGTCTCATTCTGGACATGGTCAGTGACAGCCTATTGTCTCATCCAGAGAGCAGCGGTTTTCTCATCGATGGCTTCCCCAGAGAGCTGGAACAGGCCAAAGAGTTTGAGCGAATTGTGAGTGTCCCGGCCCCGATCCCACAATGTCCTTGGGTGTGTGTGCCTGCGTGGAGTTTCCAGGCTACCCCTCTCCCCACTCCTCTCAAAGCCCTAATAGATGATGCCTGAGGGCCTGACTTGGAAGACCTCCTTTCTTTCAGCTCTCGTACCCTAGGCTGGTCTCAAACTCACAACTTGAACAGGTTGACCTTGAAGTCCTAACCTTCCTGCCTCCACCTTTCAGGTGTGGGATGGCAGCCCCGTGCCACCAGAGGGTGGAACCCGGGCAGGGCTTCATGCTAGGCAAGTCCTCTGCCTGCCAGGACCCTGCCCAGCCTCCTCATGCACAGTAAGGGTCAGAAGCGGGGACGCATGGAGGCGTAGGCCTGGAAGCCCAGCACTGGGAGCCTGTGAGGCAGGAGTATTGTGATTTCCAGGCCAGCCCAGGCTGTCTCAAACTAACAATAAAAATTGAACAAAACAGGCTGCAGAGAGGGCTCAGCAGTTAAGAGCAGTAACTGTTCTCTAGCTCAGCTCCCTGCATGGTGGCTCACAACCACCTGCAACTCCAGTTTTAAGGGACCCGATGCCCTCTTCTGGCCCCTACAGGCTTCTGTGTGTATGGTGCACATAAACTCACCCAGGGAAAGCTTATACACTTAAATTTTTGTTTGTTTATCGAAACAGGGTTTCTTTGTGTAGCCCAGGCTAGACTCAAACTGCCTGCCTCTACCTCCTGAGTGCTGGGATTAAAGGCCTGTGCCACCACCACCCGGCTCACACACATGCACACACAAATATTTTTTAAGTCATAAAAAATACCTAAGGTGGGGAACAACTGTGGAAGGCACAATTGGCGGTGCAAGCTGATGGAAGAATCCAGAGGGTGAATTTACCATGCAGAGTGTTGCCAATGAGCTCAGTAAGCATTCCCACTGCTGTTGCCATGGGGACGTGCAGGCCCTATGTTACCAAGCCAGTGGTTTTATGAGAAGCTGGGAGCTTTGCTGCAGAAGTAGCATCCCTGCCTCTTGTTTAAATATCGGTCAGATTCTTAACATGTGGAACTGTGTAACCCAAAGGGAACTGTGGGCTGGGAGACAGGCTGGAGTAGCCTCAGTCCTCAGTGTCTCGTGTTTTTTCTTTTTCTTTTATTTTCTTTCTTTTCTTTTTCTTTATTTTATTTTATATATTTATTTATTTTGTTTTTTTGAGAGAGGATTTTTCTGTGTAGCTTTGGTTCCTGTCCTGGAACTTGCTCTGTAGTCCAGGCTGGCCTCAAACTCACAGAGATAGGCCTGCCTCTGCCTCCCGAGTGCTGGGATTAAAGGCGTGTATTCAAAAGCACGCGCCACCACCGCCTGGATTTGGCCTTCAACTTTTAAGTACCAAAGGATGACATTGATGTCGATGCCTCTGCCTCCACTTCCCCAGTCCTGGAAGGACAGCGAGACAGCACTGTCCATCTGGTTGGCTTTGTTTTTTGCTTTTTCTGGAGACAGTATCTCTCTGTGTGGTCAGGCTGGCCAGGAAGTCTCTGCAGTCCTCCTGCCTAGGCCCACTGAATGCCAGAAACACAGGCATGCAACATCACAGCAAGCTGTTGGCTGGACAGTAACAGTTAATTCCTTTTTTTAGATATTCAAATTTATGCATATGAGTATTTTGTTTGCACGTCTGTGTGCCCACTACAGATGTGCCTGGCTGGCCCTTTTGAGGTCTGGGTCTGAAGATGGCGTCAGGTCCCCTAGAACTGGACTTAGAATGGTTGTGAGCCCTCATGAGGATGAGGTCCTCTCCAAGGACACAAGCACTCTACAACTGAGCCCTAACCATGTACCACATGGGTACACTCTATGATATGTACACAGAATAAGTCTTTGTCTTAAAGACCTGAAGATTGAAGCCTGGTGGTGCTCTGACACCCACAAAGTCTCCAAGAGAGGGGCTGAGATACAGCTCAGGGGTAAAGCCCCTGCCTAGGATCCCCCAGTGAGGGCTAAGAATGTGCCCTAAGCATAGATTTCTTGCCAACTAGTGGTGGTGCACACCTTTAATCCCAGCACTCAGAGGCAGAGGCAGGTGGATCTCTTTGAGTTTGATGCTAGCCTGGTCTACAAAGTTCTAGGACAGCTGGGGCTACACAGAGAATACTTTTTTTTCTCAAAATAAGAGAGAAAGAAGGAGGGTGGAAGGAGAGATTTTGGCTGAAAAGATGACTCAGTAGTTAAGAGCACTCAATGCTCTTTCAAAGGACCTGAGTTCAATTCCCAGCACCCACTTCAGGTGATTCCCAACTGCCTGCAACTCGAGCTCCATGGGCACCTCACTCCTCTGTGGGTACGAGCGCTCATGTGTAGCACACACATATACACGTAGACTAAAAAATATTTTTAAAAACGATGAAGAGTGGGCTGGAGAGACGGATCAGAAGTTAAGAGCACTGACTGCTCTTCCAAAGGTCCTGAGTTCAATTTTCAGCAACCACATGGTGGCTCACAGTCACCTATAATGAGATCTGGTGCCCTCTTATGACATGTAGGCAAACAGCAGACAGAACACTGTATACATAATAAATCTTAAAAAAAAAAAAAAGGATGAAGAGGGACCAGTGAGATGTCTCAGCAGGTAAAGTGCTTGCCACCAAGCCTGACGAGAGAGAGAGAGAGAGAGAGAGAGAGAGAATATGAAACAAAAATGAAAACCCAGAACCGTACTTGCAGGTGCCATGACTTTTGGAGGTCTGAGCAGCAGATGACTTGACACCTACAGGGCAGGACCAGTGGAGAGACAGGGGAAGGGGCAGAGAACCGTTACCCTTCTCCATGTTTGTCTTACATGTTCTGCACATGCAATGCCCACTACTGCAAATCGAGCCTTGGGTTGGGTGGGGATGGACTTGGAGGACAGAGCACTGGCTTCCTATATTCAAAATCTTGAGCTCCATCCCCAGAGCCTGTGTAGAAGTGAACCCCCATTAGTATCAGCTCAAGGATGTGTGGAAGCAAGAAACAAGGTATGGTGGTGTACACCTGCCATCCCAGGACTGGTCTGGAGAAGTGGGAGCAGGACAATTGGGGTTCAGGGTCATTCTAGCTACATAGAGAGTTCAAGGACAGTCCAAAAGAAAAAGGAGAGGAAAAAAAAGAGAAAAACAACAAAGGGTCAGGTGAGGTAGCACACGTTTAACCCCAGCACCTGGGAAACAGGCCGGTGGGTATGAATTGGATATGAACTTGTGGAAAGCCTGCTCTACAAGGCCAGGTCCAGGGCTATATTGTGCAACCCTATCTAAAAAGAAAGGCGGGGGAAAGCAAAATGGCATAACTAAGTAACAGGCTTTATGGTATCAGCGTTCAGGAGGCTGAGGCAGGAGGAATGTTAAGTTTAAGGCCAGCATTGGGTATATAAAATGAATGACCTTGTCTTAAAATAATTAAAGAGATAACAGTAAATAAATAAAAAGAACATAGCCAGTATGGCTGTGCACACCTGTATTTCATCCCCTGGCATTGGAGACAGGAGGATCAGGAGTTCCATGTCAGCTAGGGTGACATGAGACCCTGTCTCCCAAAGTACACCAAGGGTACATGTTATGGCTCAGTCAGTAGCTGGCGTTGCAAGTGTCTGGGCCTGAGTTCTATGCCCAGAACCCACATAAAAACCTGGGTGTGAAGCTGGAGAGATGGCTGAGGTTAAGAGCACTGACTGTTCTTCCAGAGGTTCTGAGTTCAATTCCCATCACCCACATGGTGGCTCCCAACCATCTATAATGGGATCTGATGTCCTCTTCTGGCGTGTACGCATACACACAGGCAGAACACTGTATATATGATAAATCCTGGCATGTAAGCATACACGCAGGCAGAATACTGTATATATAATAAATCTTAAAAATGAAAAAACAAAAAAATCTGGGTGTGACACATATGCTTGATCTCAGCTCTTGAACAAGGGAGACAGGAACATCCCTGGGGCTCACTGGCCAGTCTAGCCTGCTTGTAAAGTTTTAGTCAGCGAAAAACCTCACAAAACAAAAACAAACAAAAAAAACAAAGGTTGCAGGCTGCAGAGAAAGCTTAGCAGTCAAGATTGTGTATTGAGCCAGGGAGGCATGGTGTTACTCCCCTTCAATCCCAGCCCTGGGCAGGCAGAGGCAGATAGGTCTGGACGTTCAAGACCCTCTCTTAGAAATAAAAAGTATTTTTTTCAAGACCAAGTTTCCCTGTGTAGCCCTGGTTTTCATGGAACTCACTCTGTACACCAGAGTGGCCTCCAACTCAGAGATCCACATGCCTTCCAAGTGATGGGATTAAAAGCATGCACCACAATGTTAAGCTCAGAAATGTTTAAGAGTATATATTGCTTTTTCTAGAGGACCGGAGTTAAGTTCTTAGCATCCATGTAGGTGACTCATTTCCACTCCTACACCATCCACTGCCAAGGGCCCTGAAGCCCTCCTCTTCTGGCATCCATAGGCATTGAACTTATATCACACAGTCTCTCTCTCTTCCCCAAGCTCATGGCCTCTTGGGACCCTGTGCAAGACCCTTTCCTCACCCTGTCCTGTTGGTTATTGCATAGGTGGGCAGGGCCCCCAACGCAGTCATGGTGTTTGACTGCTCCATGGAGACCATGGTGCGCAGGGTGTTGCGACGTGGACAGGTGGAGCACCGGGCAGACGATTCAGAATCGACCATCCGCAAGCGTCTAGAAACATACTACACCCTGTGTGAACCTGTCCTGGCCTTCTACCAGCAAAAGAACCTTCTGCGAAACGTGGGTACCTGGAAGGGGGCCCCGCTTAGCCAGTTTTAAATGAGGGGATTCTATTTCATGTAGCCCAGGCTGGCCTAGAACTCATGTCTCCCCAGCAATGATAGATGTGAGCCACTGGATGTGCTTAGCTCCTGAAAGCATTGGGGTCCCAATGCTGCTACCTGTGTAGCTATGAAGCCCTGATGCTGCCCACACGCCTGGCTCAGCACAGAAATGATAGGTAATGGACTTTGGTGTTCTTATCTCTGTGGGAAACAAGCATTGGAGACTCTGCCTTCTGCTCCCTGATCCATGGGGTCTCCATTCCCCTCATACCCATTGCTGTCACCCAGGCTGCAAACCTGCTCACACCAGGGCTTGCCTTGAAGCAGTTATGGGAGCGTAGATCTTGCCATGGGCTGTACCCTTGATCCCATGGTTCCCTCTCCCCTAGATCTTGGCTGAAGAAGCCCCCGACAGCATTTTTGTCAAGTGCTGCTTGGTCATTGAGAGTCTGCAGTGAGGCAAGGAGGGGTCAACGTCCAGCCTACTTAATCCCCCACAGTACACAGGACCCAAGCCTGTGAGGTGAGACCTTGGTGATAACAGGGCCCCTGTGGGCAGACAGGCACCTAACACAGCCAGAGGGGAACTACCTTCACCTAGAGGTGCAGCTCTCACTGCATCATGTGGACACTGGTCATTTTGTAGTGTGCCATGGTCTGCAAGGGTTCTGAAGGCAGCTTTGGAGAGTGGGTTCTTTTGGTCCTGATGCTGTGGCCCATAAGCCCCCCCCCCCGCCGGGCTGGGGTTACAAGGGAGTCAATGCACCTGATTTTGGGACCAGCACTTTCACCTGCTATGCCATCTCCCTGGCCTTGACTGATTCTGATCACAAAAGGTAACTTCACGGGCTGGCACACTGCCGCAGAGCCCTTGGCACTACCCACTTTGTCCGTGATCCCAAGTGGCTTTTACTCATGCAGGCCTGACCTCTACTCCCACTCAATATTAGCCACACACAGGCAAGTCAGGCCTGTGCCCCAATGGGGTGTTTCCACAAAGCAGCCTTAGTGACAAGTGTGGCCACATCCATGGGAACATGCACCCCAGGGATCATCCTCAGTGCCTGGTTCCCCAGGTCCCAGAGGGAAAGAGTTCAGACAGCTGGGCAGGCTCCCCAAAAGGAAGGGGATAGCACTCACTCATCGCCTCTACCCCACTCACCGTGTGTAATAAAAAGGGAGGTCAGGAAAAGGCAGGCCTGCAAACTCTCCTAAAAACCAAGATAAAATCCCCACATGAAGTCGCTCACCTCTGTCACCAGGGTTATGTTCACAACACCTACAAAGGTCATCTGCTTCAGAGGTCTACTTGCTACTTGAAGGGTGGAAGACAGACGGCAGCCAGTAAGACACGGGGAGGTTTTGTTACCATTTATTTGTGAAGTTAAAAACGAGCGATAAAAAGTAAAAACTGCCATACAATTTTTTTGTTGTTTTGTTCTCATTTTCTCAGTTTATCTCATCCTCAACAGATGACAACGTACCAGGCCAGTCCTGGGGTTGGGGTGGGTATGGGGCGGAGCCAGGGAAGAGCAGAGGGGAGAGAGAAAGGGAGAGGGGAGATACAGATAGAAGGGTAGGGCAGGAGGGGCCTGCGACACCCACACCTGGTCCAAGGAATGTTCCAACTCTAACTAAAAAAAAAAACCCGAAAAACAGATAGCAAGAGTGACTTGTTTCTTTCCTTTAAAAAGTTTATTTAAAAACAAGAATAGGCCCCGGGCAGAAGGGAGGAAGTGAGCCGCTTCCCTCAGAGGGTGGGCTCAGAGGCTAGGGGGATAGAGATTTATATATTTCTATATATATATCATTTTATAGGTTTTGTTCTGCTCTTTGTGATTTAATTTTTAAACTTTTTTTTTTTTGGCAGAGGTTAAATTCTCACTATTTTCTAAGGCTGGCTCAACATGAAGGATCCCAGTTTTGGAAGGGAAAAGATGTGAGACACACAGAATGAGAGAGGGAACGCCTCAGCATGAGGGGGACCCCCCCTGCACCCCGGGCAGCCATTGCTCTCTCACCAAACCAATCAAATTATAGAAACCAATAAAAGAAGCCCCCAAATGGAACAAAAATGGAGGGAAAAAAATATTTTCACAGATGAAGTTCATATCCATTTGCTTCAATTGCCTGCGGAGAGGGAGAGACAGGAATGGTCATGGCAGGAGGGCGGCCGGGCTGCAAGAGGCTGCGACTCCAGGCAGCCGGCCAGGAGGCCGGACCCAAGCCCGCACAGGCCAGGCAGGGGGCTGTGACTGTCTGTCTTGGGGACTCTGCTGAAGTCAGACTGCTCCTTGGTGGAAGAGAAGCAGAGGAAGAGGAGGAGAAGGGGTCTGCAGCAGAAGCCAGAGGCATGGAAGGGGCGCACAAGGGAGAAGTGCCAGGGTGGGGAGGAGGGGGCAGAGGAGGGAGGCGGCGGCTCGGCGTCACAACATTCAGATCATGGTGTCCCCACAACACCCCTGTGAGGTAGGTTGGAAGGTGGCAACGATCGTCATGCCCACTTCACAGACAAGACTGGGACACAGAGGCAAGTGCACGAGAGGTGGCCTTGCCAGGCAGGGAGGGCCCAGTCCCCTCAGTGGGCTCCCCTCCATCCCAGCAGAGCCAAGGCCGCCTGCAACACGCAGTTACTTGGACATGGGGGATAAAGATGGTGTCTTTAAAAAAATAAAAGAATAAAAAAGAACAAAACCCAAAATAGTGATGCTGAGAAGGGGAAAAAAATAGACATTTTCTTCCCAAGTGGCCAGATTTTGAGCGAGTGGGTTCGACAACCGGCATGGCGCCCAGTGCAGTCCCCACTTTCTGCCCCCACCCGGGACACCCCAGCAGTTCAGAGTTCCACCTTTTCGGCCGGTGCCCCCAGCACCCGACAACGTTGCACCAACAGCGGCTGCGGCTGCTGGAGGAGCCTCTTCCGTGAGCCTCTGCACCCAGCAGGTGGGCGCTTCCCAGCGGCGGGGCTGCGGGGCTCCGGGAGACTCTGGCCACGCGCCCGAGGCTGGCATCAAGGGCACACCCCGCAGGGGAAAGGGTTTCCGGCGCTACCCACTAAGGCAGGATGGACGGTGGCCGGGGGTTGGAAGGAGAAAGGAGGAGGAGGAGGGTGGCAGTTCCCACTTGCCTGCTGCTGTCCCTGCTGGGTGGGAGGTGGCTGTGGGCCACCAGGGCCTGGGGTCTGTCCGTAGTAAGCGGCCTGCTGTCTGTAATACTCAGCCCAGGCGGCGCTGTAGTCGGGCTGGGAGCCAGGGGGTGCTCCAGGACCCCCACCAGTGGCCACTTGCGCTATGGGCAGAGAGGACAATGAGCGGCTGGCAGAAGAACCCATACCCACACACAGCCCCATCCCTGGCAGCTCACCTTGCTTCTTGTAGTATTCTTCCCAGGCCTTGGTGTAGTCCTGCTGTGGGGGCGCACCAGGTTGCTGGGGCTGCTGGCCTGAAGAACAGGGTGTCAGGGTAGCTGGATCCTGTGCGGAATACCCCACTGCACCCTGGCGCTGAACTTACCAATTTTCTTGTAATACTCTTCCCAGGCCTTGGTATAATCCGACTGGCCAGTGGGTGGAGGCTGGGGGGGCTCCCCCTGCGCAGGTGGGGCTGCAGGGGCTGGGGCAGGGCCTGGCACAGGGCCCGGGGGTTGCTGGTAGTAGTGGGAGTAGTAGGCGGCCCAGGCAGCATTAGGGTCTGCAGCTGCTGCAGCAGCTTTGTCTACAGGAAGAGATGTCGGTTGAGGGAGGGCACGGCAGTCGGTCTGATGTCACCCCCAAATCTCCTACATGGTACTGACACTTACTTGGGTCATGGGGAGCAGGCGGTTGCCACTGGGGGTAGGTATTGCCCCAGCCCTGAGGCGGGTACTGATGAGGAGGGGGACCACCGGCACTGCAGGGGAGGAGACAGGTAGTCATGAGAGCTGGCTCAAGAGTGTCAACATGGAAGCCCCTACCACACCTAAAGCTGGGGCTGACACACAGGATAGAGACCAAGGACAAAGGCAGAGCAGTCTCTCAGGGCACCTATCAAACAGACTGAACACAGCTCCTCCTGTGCTTGAGGGGCAGGGCCTGTCCCTCCTGTGCCAGGGGCTCCACAAGCCCATACATAACCCAGGAAGCCAAGGAATACTCACTGTGGGGGTGCTCCTGGAGGCCCCTGGTTGAAGGGTCCAGGGTTGAAAGGCCCCATAGGTCCAGCAGGGCCTGGTCCTCCAGGGCCTGGTCCAACTGGGCAGAGGGGACCCTGAAGGAAAAAGTGGCAGCTGTGGTGAGTGGACCAAGGTGTGTGTGTGTGGGGGGGGGGCACCTTTACCAGCACCCCATGGAACTCACCTCTATCTTCTCCTCAATGAGCTGCTTTGCATGGTCAATCTGCTGGGGTGAGCCCCGGATGACGAACAACTTGAAGTTGGGGTCCCCATTGGGTGGCAGCTGCCGAGATATCTCCACAAAGGCGCCCGTCTGCTGGTTAATGGCCTTCACATTCTCACCACCTGTGGGATGACAGCTAGTGAAGGGCTGACAAGTGCAGAACCAGGCAGGGAAGGGCAGAGCCTCAGGGACTCACCTCGGCCAATGACCAAGCCACACTTGTGGGTAGGAATGGAGAAGGTCATCTCTCCTCCAGGAGGGCCCCAGTTGCCTTGGCCCCGGCCCCGCCCCCGGCCCCCAGGGGGCATGCCAGGGGCCCCTGGAGGACCGGGGGGCCCACTCCGAAGGCTCTGAAGGAGGTCATTGATGATCCGGGCTGCATGCTCACACCGATCTGGGGGCCCCATGATGTGAGCAATCTTCTCAGGGCCTGTCCCATCATCTGACATTCACACCAAGAAACAGTTACTTAAAGCAAAGTCAAGCTACCAAACTGTGCCTTAGTTGGAGACCAGCTCCCCTGACTTGCTATGAACATGCAGGTGGACTTTTGCCCAGAACATGCCCCCATCCTTTCAGTGTGAAATGAGTGTCTTCCCACCTTTGGGGTCCACAGAACTAGCTAAACTTGGGGAGACAATGGTTTCTGAAAAAGCAACCAACAGGAACTGGGTATCAACTTTCCATACATAAGCACTGAGGGTCTGCGAGAGGCAGGGGCAACACTAGTGCCTGGGCCAAGATGGTGCCCACTGACCTTGCTTGAACTGGATGCGTACACCAGCGTCATTCTGGATCTTCTTGATCATCTCTCCACTCCGGCCAATGACCACACCAACTGAATGCCGGGGTACAGGTACCTGGGAGGCCAGGAGGCATAGGGTCAGCAGGTGAGGCCCTAGCTCTGCCCTGCTCCTGCTGCCCACCTCTCTGGAGTGCTTGCACTCACATCAATGCCTCCACCAACTCGAGATCCGTACTCATTGCGGTCCCCAAAGCCGCCCTGATCACGTTCTCGCAGGATGTCCATCACCATCTCACAGGCTTGCTGTGGACACACAACACTGGACAATGGGCACAGGCAAGTGTACTGCCCCAGCATCCATCCCCTTGGCACCTGTAAGGGTTCTCCACATCCCTTAGAGAGCTGTTCACCCCAGTGAAGAAGCTGAAGGGCTAAGGAAAGAATGCTGCTGCTAGCAGCAAGGCAAGACCCCAGGGCAGGCCTGACAGTGGAGCCTTCCAGAGACCATGCTGTCTGGGCACTCACCTGCACTTTGTATGGGTCCCCAATGATCCGCAGTGGCTTGTCCACATTTGTATTTTGGGAGCCATCTTGAATTAAAATCATCTTTACCCCAGCGCGCTCCTACAATGGTAAGTGCCTGTCAGAAGTGGGCTCTGACAGGGGCCCGCTGGTGACTGTGGGGACAAGTGTTCTGCCCTGCGCCGCCCCGCACCTGCAGCTGCTTGATGGTCTCCCCGCCCTTGCCAATGACCAGGCCAGCCTTGCCAGCGGGGATCATGATCTCCTGCACCGTGCCATTCTGACCCCCATTAGCGTTATCATGGAACTGTCCTGGGGGTCCCCCACGGCCCCGTGACACGATGTCATCCAGCATCATCTTCGCCTTTCTGGAGAGAGAACAGGGTGAGCACTCAAGAGTGTGCTTCTGCCGCATACCCCGCTCAGGTGAGCTATTTGGCAAGGGCCAAGGATTGAGATGGGTGTGAACTCATCTACACAGTTCTAGGAGCAGGTCAGGTGGGAGGGACACACATAGGTGTCACTAACATCCAAAGGAGACCCAGCTGGGAACTTACTGGACAGACTCAGGGGCTCCAGTCAGGGACACGCTGCGCTCAGGGAGGCCACCACTATCTGCAGAGAAGAGGAGAGGCTCAGTGCCCAGAGGGCTGCTGTGGGGACAGGAAACTTCCAGAACAGTCTGTAACCCTCTCTGACAAATCATTTCACTCCCCTGCCAGGAGACACCCGAAAGGCTGCTTTTTAAAATCTCACTGGGGAAGATGAAACTTGGGAGGTAAATATGCAGAGCACCACACCCCATCACCCAGTACCACGAGACCAAGGCAGGAGGATGGTGAGGGGAAGAGGGAGAGTCCAGAAATCAGTTCTGGGGCTCCCTAGCAGCATCCGGGATCCTGGCTCAAGTCTGAAGGGAAAATCCCGAGGAAGGCCCTACAGGAGTGCTCCACAGCAGATCCAAGCAGCCTCAGAGCTCAGGCTGACCCCGACACTCTGCTTTCTACGGCACTAATCTGTAGTCCATGGCACTTTAGGTGACAGCATAGAGCCTGCCATGTCGAGAGAGGTGCCCCCATGCTAAGTCCACCTTCGCCTATGCTACCCCACATATAAACAGTAAAAACAGGTATGGATATATCTCAGGGAGCAAAGATACTCATCACCAACCCCAATGACCTGAATTCAATATCTGGACCCCATCTGATAAAAAGAGCCAGAAAGCAGTATAGACCCACAGGCTCTGATCACCCTGACCAGAGTTGACCTCTGACCTCCACGTGTGCACTGTGCCAGGTGCTCTCCCCACAAACACAAAAGAAATAAATACAATAAAAATATAAAGTACAGGAGGGTTCCAGCCACCATGGCACCTGTTGCTCTTAGTAGCAGTGCTGTGTGCAAGCCTAGGAAGCACCCACCCAGCAGAGCCAGCTCTGCACCAGAGTTCCAGGCAACTTTAGATGAAGGGCCATACCTGGTGAGATCTGAACTTTGCAGCCCGAGTCCTGCTGGATTTTGTTAATCTGCTCACCACCTCTGCCAATGACTGGGTGGTAGAAAAAGAAAGGTAAAGGCCAGGAAAGGGCACCCAGACCAAGGATTCCCATCAGTGGCCCCTTGGACTCCACCCTCATATGGTGCCCCACACTCACTCAAGCCCACCATGCCGTCCGGGACCCTATACTCTTCTGTCATAGAGGTCCTGTGGAAAGAGACACTCAAGATCAGCCTCCAGCTGAAGAGAGACCCCCAGCTCTCCTGGAGATGAAGGCCTGGACCCTTGAAGCTCCAGGACTTCTGCTGTACACTGTTACTAACAAACCAAGTGCAAAAGCTTCAGGGCCAGAGCGAAGAATGAATATATCAGTTTACAATTGGCATGGGTCATCCCATTTCCTCAGGTAGGAACAAGCATTTGAATTTCTTTTTTCTTTGCTTTTTTCCCTGAGACAGGGTTTCTCTGTGACATAGTCCTAGCTGTCCTGAAACTAGCTCTTATAGACCAGGCTGGCCTGGAACGCGCAGAGATCTCCCTGTCTCTCCCTCCCCAGTGCTAGGATTAAAGGCATGCACCAATGCCCGGCAGCACTTGAATTTCTTGGTTTTGGAGACAGTGTTCCAGGTAGCTTTGAACAGATTCTCTGCCTCTACCTTCCACATGCCAGGATGAGACACGTGTCACCTTGCCTGTGGTCCTTGTTTGTTTTTTGAGACAGGATTTCTTTTGTGTAGTCTTGGCGGTCCTAGGAACTAATTCTGTAGATCAGGTGACCTTGAACTCGGAGATCTGCCTGCTTATGCCTCCCAAATGCTGGGATTAAAGGTGTGTGTCACCACTGTTCAGACTAAACAATTTCCTTTTTTTTTATATTTTATGTGCATTGGTGTTTTGCCATGGGTGTTAGGTGCCCTGGAACTGGAATTACAGTTATGAGCTGTCAAGTGGGTGCTGGGAATTAAACCCAGGTCCTCTGAAGAGCAGTCAATGCTCTTAACCACTGAGCCATCTCTCCTGCCCTGCCTGTGTTTTCTTGGAACCCGGTGCTGGGGAGGGAATCCAGGGTGGGTGTTCTACTGGCTGAGTTACAGCTTCCCCACCTTGGACATTTTCATACCAAATTGACAGTCCAGACATCAGTAAAAAATAAAGAGGCTCACCACACAGTTCATCTCATTCTCCAGCCAATGTCTATTGTATTTCAAGAAATTATAGGCTCATTCAAAGACAACCTGGTCAGATTCACCCTAGGCAATCTGAGGCAGCGGGGCAGCAGAGACCCACAGGCTCTGACTACCCTGGGAGCATGTGCCCAGTCTGAGCCAGTGCTTCTGAATGCCCAGCCGGGGAAAGGGAGGGACAGGCACAGCAGTAAGGAGCAATTTTGCTCCCATGGTCACACACTTTGGTCCCACTGCCACCACCCAAACCAAAGACACCAGGAACAGCTTACCTGGGGGGAGGATGAATGGGTCCCAGTTGAGAACCAATAGCTGAGGAAAGAAATTCAAAGCAGAGCCTAGTTTAGAGCCTATTTAGGCTCCACAACCCCAACCCATGATGTCCCTGCTTATACCAGGGGCAAATGGTAGCCAAGACATAGCCCTGTGCCTGGATCTCATCCTGAGGGCACTGTGGCCTCTTCCCATGAAAGCCCCTGTGTAAGCTCTCGAATGTTTCAAATTCCACAGGCTTGAGGACCCTTAAACCTTCTGAGCCACTACACAGGTCTCCCGGACACCCAATGCCCCCATGCCCACACACCAGCGGACTTACAGTCTCCCTGGGAAGCCAGTTTCTTGCTGTCTGGCTGGTCTGTGGATGAGAGAGACTGTCAGATGCGACACCACCCACCTGCACCGCCTCAACCCCAAAGCTGGTGCGTTATGTTCCAGGCAAAGTCACCACAATCCCGTATGACAGCAGAGATGGAGGGTTAGAGGGTGCTGGCCCAGAGTGACAAAGTTCACTTTTAACATTAGTAATATCATGGGGTCCTTCCAGATTAGAGCTGGACATACCCAGGGAACAAGTGCCCTGCTTAGGAGCAACCTTGGCGATGCTGTGCCCTGTGTCACCTCCCACAAGGAAGGAACAATCTTGAGAACCTACAGTTTTCCTTGGTCACAATGGACCTGCCCTTCTCTCAGCTGCCTGATACCTCAGGGTGGCAGATGGAACAAAAAACTGGGCGACTCCCCTGTCTTAGAGCCCCACTGGGACAAAGTACTCCTCTCAGTCCCAGGCTTCCCTCCAGGATGAAAGCCAGTCACTGTCGCCACCACCAGGAGTTACCTCCATCTTCCAGCTGTCTCTTTTGGCCCCCAAAACCGAAATCGGGAGTGTTGTTATTCACGGTGGTAGCAGCATCACCTCCAATTTTGGCTGCAATCTAGGGTGAGGTAGGAAGTACAGACAAGTTACCATCTCAGGCAACCCTCAAGTTCGCCCCAACCTTGGCCTGGAGTGGCGGCTCTGGATTCTGGGTATACACACACTGGAAACTTTTAGGAAAGTCTCCCCGCAGACTCCCTGTTCTCCCCTAATGGCAGAACCTGCGTTCATAGGCTATTCTAAGTGCAAAGGAAACAGCAGCTTAGGAGGACAGGAACCCTGGGTCACCTCACACAAGTCGCCTGGGCAGCAAACAGGACTTCAGAGTGGTCCTTCCAACTTTCCTGTCTCTCACCTCTGACATCTTTACAAAAAATCCGGAGACATCTCAGCCAAACTTTTGTCTTCAAAGCACCTGACACCCCCATATAACCAAAACAAAAGCCCCTCTGGGATACAGCAGAGTTTCGAGTGCACAGAGCACCTTCACATCATCCCCAAATGAGCAAACACACACCCCAAATCCTGAACTCAGGAACCAAACTAGTCTACTATAAGAACCAAAAATGTGCTTATCCTTGACAGCAAGTGACAGCACCACCCCAGGGTAAGATGCGTCTTAATCAACACTGTGGGGCATGCTAGAATCCACCCCACCTTGCAGTGAGGAAGGCAAAGACAGCGGAGAGGGTAGTAATCCAATGGTTTCTCCCACCTTGGGAGGATCCAGTCCTTAGCCCAGAGGCCCCAGGACAACCCCTGGGCAACACCATCCATTGTGAGCCTGGGCCATTTAACTTTTAGATGAAGAGAGGGAGTGGGGTTGTGAGCAAAGTTGAGCTGGGTCACACCGGCACATGTCACCAAACAAGTCACGTTCCCAAAGGGAGACAGACAATTCTTCTGAACTAACTCCAACAGTAAAGAGCAGGTGCCTGGTGTCCGCCTTCCCCATCTCACTCCAAGGCCCAGGCTCACCAACAAAGGGTCCTCTCTTTACCAACCAGATTCAAGAGGAAGGACTTCTCCCCACGCATCACTAAATCCCTTCCCAGGGAAGAGACAAAAATGTTTGGTTTGGGGACCTGTCTTGAGTGGAAATGGGAGTATAGGTGTGTAAAGCGAGATCCTATAAGGTAGGTGCCGAACTTCTGGGAGGGTCCAAGTATGTGCTAAGCTGGGTCCCCACTTTCTAAGCATGTGTTGCCTCTTCGAACCCCCTCTAATAGTGGCCCCTAGCATCCTTGAATGCAACTTTTGCAAACCCTGACGTGGCTCTTGGGGACCCTAAGATTACAAGCTCTCAAGGGTTCCAAGAAGGGACTCCCAGTACCCCTGACCTCATCCTTTTTGAAATCTTGCAGGCCGGGAGTCCTCATTAGCCCTAAGAGCAGTTCCCTAACAGACTGCAAGCCTTCATGTCTCCTAAGAGGGATCTTCGACTGCATACACAGAAGTGGATCTTGTGGACATCCTCATAATGCCCAAGCTCAGGCCTCTACAAAACCAGACCTCTTCAAATCACAACCCTTCCGGGATTCTGAGGTGGTCCATCAGAACACAAAGCCGTATTTCCTGAATGGAAATGGAGAGTGCAAGTTTGGGGGTGGCTCTTGGGGACACTGTCCCAAACTGCGAGCTTTGTGGGTCCTAGAGGAATCCTCCAGTGCACTCAGGAATGGTTCTGGGGAACTCCGAGCCTGCAACCCTCCTATTCTAAGAGAGACCTGATGCAAGTTCAGGACTGGGACTCGGCGACCCCCAAGGCTACCAACCCTCGTCCAATGCAAAGTCTGGCTTTCGGGGACCCCCTCTGAGTAAACCCCTAACCCGAAGCACGCAGAGGGTCACCCTCATACCGAGGTGGCCCCAGACTCCCCGCCCCGAGCCCGCCACCCACGTGACCCTCCCGCGACCCCGCGCGCGCCGCCGCCCCCTCCCCCGCGCGCGCACGCGCCTTCGCGGCCTCCTCACCTGGCGGGCCCGCTGCACGGCGTCGGCGAAGGCGTCCTTGCGGATCCCCGGGCCGCCACCACCGGGAGGCTGCGAAGGGCCCCCGGACGCGCCTCCTCCACCTGGGCCGCCACCGCCGGGGCCTCCGCCGCCCCGGTCTCCCGCGCCCGGCGGGCCAGGCGGAGGGCCTCCTCCCGCACCCGCGGCTCCTCCTCCTCCTCCGGCAGGAGGCGGCGGGCCGGGCGGGGGGCCTCCGGTGCTGTAGTCCGACATGGAGCGGCGCGGACGGGCCTGGCGTGGAGGCTTCAAGCTGAGGAGGAGGCGGCGGCGGCGGCTCAACGCGGGAACAAGGCCTCGCTCCACACGGCCGCGGAGCACGATGGGAAGCCAGCGGCTGGGAAGACGACGAGGGGGGGGGGGAAGAGGGGCACCTCCTCCCGCCGCCGGTGTGACGGACGGCGCGGAGCAGCCAGTAGAATGCGGCTGTCGCTCTGCGCCGACCAATCGTGAGCCGTGAATCCGGGCGACCAGTCAGACTCCCGCAAGGTTTACGGGGCGGGAGGTGCGGAGTGACTGACAACTATAGGACTCAATAAACCGTGGGCTGCTGGAGCTGGGCGGGCAGTTCAAAGTCACGCGAGAAGACAGAAGGCCAATGAAGCGTGAGTTCCAGATTCGCTGGGCGGCTCCAGAACGAGAGTGATGGCTCTGTCCAGTCACGTGGATCTGGAGGCGGGGCTTAGCGAAAGAGCTCCTGGATGAGCGGGCGGGCCTTCGGTGAGATAGTTGTGAATGCCAGCCAGTGAATACACGTGGAAGGCGGTGCTTGTCAAGATTGGCAGTCACTTAACCCAGTCTCTGGAGCGTTTTGGGGGTGATGTGCTTGGATTTGGATTTGACGGCTTTTCTTAGACTCCATGTCCCTCGATTTCTGAGCCAATGACTGAGCGACAGGAGCAAGCGTTAAATGACTGACGTCTCCCTAAGCGAATAGCAGCGACGGAAGTAATAGCGCCCTGTTTTGATGGGCGCGCACCTGCATTGGGTGGAACCCGTTACCAGACGGCGAGAGCGGATTAGCGGGAGCAGGAGTGAATGGCCGCGGACGTGGGCGGTGGTGCCCTGCCGCCGGAACTACGGCCTGACCTCTAGATCAGCGCACCAGCAACCTGTCTCTGGGAGGACTTGCACGTGGCCTGCTCGAAGCCTGGGGGATCTGTCTATGTGATGTGGGCGGCCCGAGGTTTGTTGAAGAACCCAGGAGTGTCCCGGATCTTACCTCTCATCCCGACAATCTAGAACCTGTATTTCTTCCAGTACTCATGGCACCAACTCCTCAAACTTACTGCAAGCCTGTTTCTAAACTGGACCCAGGTCCCCACAGAGGTCCAAGCTCCCAGCTCCCAATCCAGAACCCACCCTGGACAGGATCCCTCTTACAGGGGGTCTAAAACCCCCAGCTAACACCCTGGATCCAAAAATCTCAGGTCCCTACAGGAACTTAAGCCCCTTGTTTCCCAGGCCCTCAGGGTGGGGACTGAATCCAGGACCTTGCTGGGCAAGCTCTTTACACTGACATACGCCCCCATACTCAGATTACCCACCCTGAACCAGCTAATCCCAGGCAGAGACAGCCAAAACTATCTTTATTCTTTGTCCACACCTTCTGTTGGACGAGCGTGCAACAAAGCAGGCTGGAATATCATATCAACTCAGACTGCAGGAGGGAATCCCAGCACTTCTAACCCTAGTCCTGTATGGTTTTTGCAAACCAAAATGGCCCTAAAGCCTGAGCCTTAGTGGGCTTTCTGAGACCCAGAGACACTGGGAATTCCATTCTCTTTTTGTTCGGGGCATGTCATCTGCTCAGGACTTGTACACCCAGAGTTTTCTTCATGGCTTCGTACACCACGTAGCTGATACCGCCTGCTGGTAACACCTTCAATAATGTGGGCGTCATGCCTCTGTAGAGCCCAGGCCAGCCCTGTTGACTCAGTATTCGCCGGAAGACTCCCAGCATGGTGGGGTTGGAGCCCTCCACAGTGTCTGGGGATAGACAAAGACAAGTTCAGCACTGGGTCTGATATGAGATATCACTGTCAGTGTGAGAGGATCTGGGTCACGTTTTTTGCAATCTTGTAGAGATCATTCGGTTATTGCCATGTATGTATTTTGAGATGGTTTTATGCAGTGCAGGCTGGCCTAGAATTCCATATGTAGCTGAGGCTAGCTTTGAGACTCCTGATCCTCTTGACTCTACCTCTTGCTGAAATTACAGCACTGCCACACCCCATTTACCCCTGGCTTCACACATAGGCACATGCTACATACTGTACCAGGCTGAGCTCCAGCTCCAGCCTCAAGGTATGTCACCAAAGATGATCTGGAATTCCAGATCTTCTTGCCTCCACTTCCCAAGTGATGGGGTGACTTCTAATTTGAGAGCCGGGGTTAGATTGGTGAGTGAGCATATGTTTTGGTAGGTTCCGTACTCAGCATAGGCATTACAGATGAGTTTATGGAGAGGCTGGAAGTTTGTGGGGAAGGATGAGAAAATTCAGAAAGCCAGGATGAGGTAGGGACGGGGCCAGGCTGACCTTGTGCCTGCATCCGTGTGCGCACCAAAGTCAGCGGGTAACTGGCCATCTGGCCACAGGTCGAGGACAGTGTTACAGATGACAAACTGACCAGGCCACTGGGGTCTGTCATGTCCCTACCCGACTTCTGCCACAAACACCGGAGTAGCTGCAAAAGGAGGCAAGAATGCTATTTTTTTTTTCTGAGACAGGGTTTCTCTGTAGCTTCGGACCCTGTCCTGGAACTAGCTCTGTAGATCAGGCTGGCCTCGAACTCACAGAGATCTGCCTGTCTCTACTTCCTGAGTACTGGGATTAAAGGTATGCACCAACACCACCCAGCAGAGTGCTATTGATAATGACTCCCGGTCAAGATGGGCATGATGGTGCATGCCTTTAACCCCAGCATGGGGGTCGGGGGAGGGCAGGGGCTGGAGGATCTCTTTAAGTTTGAGGCTAGCCTCACCTACATATTGAGTTCTAGGCTTGCTGAGGTTACATACTGAGACCCTGTTTTAAAAAACAACAGTCTTTGGATCTCTGAGTTCGAGACCAGACTGATCTATAGATCGAGTTCCAGGCAGCCAGGGCTACACAGAGAAACCCTGTTTCCAAAACAAAAACAAAACAATGGTCTTGAGAGATGGCTCAGCAGTAAAGAGCATTAGTTGTTCTTGCTGAAGACTCAAGTTCAGTTCCCAGCACCCAAATGCTAGCTTAAATATATCTAGAAAAACCAAAATTTGTGCGAAGGGGGCAGGGAGAGAGGTCTGGGCTGACCTGGAGTCAATGCTCTCTTCCCTGGGGACACACACCTCATAGACAGCCAGATCAGTGCAAGCATAGGGTACGATGCCCAGCATGTTGGGCAGATAGCCTCGGTACAGTGCTTGGGTGCCATCCCGTTCTAAGATCTGCCTGGCGCAGTCCAGAAGTCCTTTATACTGGCCGGTAAGGCGAAGGGTCAGCCTAGTCTTGAGTACCTGGAGAGGAGGAGGAGGTCCGTTTGGTTAAATACTCTCGGGCAGGCTTGTCACCCCACCTGGTATTGGTAGGTGGAGATATTGTCAGGGTTCAGTTGTGCATTTGCAGCACAGGGCCACCTACATGGAAAGAGGGGACTGCACTGGCCTGATTGTTCTCATTATAATACCTGAGGAGTTGAGCTTTTTCAAGAAAAGAGTTTAAACCCAAATTCTGGTTAACCCATCCATTATCCCAGCACTGGGGAGGCTGAAACAAGAGGATTGCAAACTCCAGGCTAGCCTGGCCTACATAGCAAGACTTTCACAGTAGGCTGATGCAGTGGCTCATTTGGTGGAAGGTGTGCCTAGTACAAAGCCTTGAGTTTCATCTTGCACCCCTATAAGCTGGGAGTGGTGGCACGCACCTGTGTTCTCAGCGCTCAAAAGTAGAGATGGGACAGGAAGTTTAAAGTTGTCCTCCTACACGGTGGTGGGGGGAGTTCCAGTTCTGCCTGGTTACAATGAAACCCTGCCTCCCACTCCTTTTTGAGACATGACCTCACTGTGTAGACTAGGCTGGCCTGGAACACACTATGTAGACCAGGCTGGCCTCAAACTCATACAGATTCTCCTGTCTCTGCCCCAGAGTGCTGGGATTAAAGAAACGCATGCACTACCACCACACTCAGTCTGAAACCTTGCCTTCAAAACAAAACAAACACCCAAGCCAACAGGACCCCAAGACATCATCTAACCATAATCAATGCCCAAATTCCCACTCTATTTGTTTGAGACTGGGTCTCTAGTAACCCAGGCTAGCCTCTAGCTGAGGAGGATGGAGAGCGCAAGGTCAGCTTGGGTTACATGAGACTTCATTTCAAAAACAAATAGGCAGTGCAGTGAGGCATTTGCTGCTAAGTTTGATCCTGGAACCCATGTGGTAGTTCCAAGTCCTGGGGATCCGATGCACTCTTCTGATCTCTGCAGGCACTCAATGTACATATACAGACACACCAACAGAATTTCGAAAAAACAGATGGGGTAGGGGTTGAACGCTTGTCTACCATGTGCAAAAACCCTGGATTCAACCCTCATTGGTGCTCCTGACCCCCAAGAAGAGAGGCATCACATACACACACCAACACCAATACACACATTAACACACACACAGGCATGCACATATACATACACACACACACAAACACACACACACACACAACCAGAAACCAAAAGTTAACTTCTGAAATACAAAAGCGTTACCCAATTTTTTTTCCCCCACAGGGTCTCACTTTGTATGGCTGGCTGTCTGGAACTCACTCTGTAGGCCAAGCTGACCCTCAACTCACAGATATCCACCTGCCTCTGCCTCTGGAGTGCTGAGCTTAAGGTTGTGGCCCAGTCTAAAAGTCTACTGGGGACTGTAGAGGTGGGTGGCTTGGGCCCTGCAAACCTGGAGAGCCAGCAGGACACATATGTCCTTACATGTCTGTCACAGCTTGGGAGAAGGGCACAGAGCCACACTAAGTTATGTCCTGCATTGGTAGGAAAGGCAGCCTGGGGGGAGGGGGGTCTCCTAAAGGAGCGAGCCTGTGGCCTATATGTCACACAGCAGCGAGATCCTGGCAAACTGTAGGGGGAGAGCTGAGGCTGACTTGGGAAAACGTTCAGCTTCTGTATGAAGTAGAGCTACTGACTCCCGTGTGCACCTGCCATCCCGGCCCTTAGGAGGCGGAGGGAGGTGGGTCAGGAGTTTAGCATCATTTTCGCTACATTGCGCGACCAAGGCCATTCTGGGCTACACTTGAAAACAAATCATCTCACATTCATTTCTCTTTCCCCCCTTCCCCCAGTGTCAGAATTTGAAATCTCTGAGAAAGTTTCTAAGTCTGTAGAAAAGTACATAGCTGATCTCTGGGGTTGTCAGAGACAAGGGATGGGCCATCTGGGGACAGATCAGCTCAGGGCACACAGCAAGGAAGAGAAGTGCATGTGGGGTGATGCTCAGTGGTGAGAGCTTGCCTAGCCTGAGGGAGGTCCCAAGTCCCATCTCTAGCATCGGAGCAAGAAAGAAATGAAGGGGAAAGTTGTATTTAGTGTCTATGATCCCAGCACTTGGGGCCCACGCAGGATGACGACTGGTGTTCTGGGTTATGCTGTGCTCAAGTTTGAAAACCTGTGTCAAACAAACAAAATAGAGCCAGGCAGTGGTGGTGTACACCTTTAATCCCAGCACTCAGGACCCGGAGATAGGAGAATCTCTGTGAGTCTGAGGACAGTCTGGTCTACAGAGCAAGTTCCAGAAACCCTGTCGCAAAAGCTAAAACAAACACAATGAGACAGACAGAGAGAGAGAGAGAGACAGACACAGAGAGAAAGAGACAGAGACAAAGGGCAGGAGGGTAAAGGAAAGCGAGGAGGGAGAAGGAGCGAGGAAGGTAACCGGAAGATAGGAGGGAGAAAAGATGGTGAGGGGGTGGCCCAGCACCAGCCCTGGCTACTCAGGCCCTCCGGCCTTACCTCCATGGGGTTGATGAGAGTCTGGGAGATGGCCACAGCCAGGGATCCCGCCATCACCCGCTCCTGGAAGGGCGGGTAGTCCTGTACACTGCGGAAGAAATTCTTACACTGCAAGGAAAGGAGGAGTGAGAGAAGCTGGCAGCCGCTGTGCACCAGAAGGGCAGAGGGTCACGCTGCACGCTGGGGCCTTGCTCTGTGGAAAGTCATCCCAGACTCACCTGCTCAAACACTGAGAACTTGATGGCGTATTCCGGGGCGATCTTGAGCACGTTGATGCCATTGCCCCTCCAGAGCGAGCGGACACCTCCCTCCTGGATCAGGCTCCGCAGGCCACTCAGGAGGTGCCTGAAGTTACTCTTGGAGGAGTACACCTGGGAAGCGAGAGGGGTGAGTAGCCCTGAGAGATCCCACCAGGTATGCCCAGCCCCTCACTGGGGGGATTCTAGGCGGGGCTCCATCCTGACCACGCCCCCAATCCCCTCACTGAGAGCGCCTGGGCGTGGCTCCACCGTGACCACACCCCCAGCCTCTCACTGGGGGCTTCTGGGCATGGCTCCAGTCTGACCTCGCCCCCACCCTCACTGGGGGGATTCTAGGCGGAGCTTCACCCTGACCACGCTCCCGGCCCCTCACTGGGGATTCTGGGCGGGGCTCCACCCTGACCACACCCCCAGCCCCTCACTGAGGGAAGGGGTCTAGGCAGGGGCTCCACTCCTGAGCTAAGTCCCAAGTCCTCTTTTTATTTTATATTTTGACACATGGCCTTCTCACTAAAATTGCCCAAACTGGCCTTGAAGTGGAGATCCTCCCACTTCAGCCTCCGGAACAGCTGGGGTCGCAGGCCTGTCCCACTAGGTGGATCCACCTATTTAGTCCTCACACTTATCTAAAGACCCACTGTGGCCAGCTCTGAACAGGCTGGTCTGTAAGCCCAACTCTTTGGGAGCCTGAGTCAGGAACACTGTAGTTCAAGTCCTTTCTGGGCTACAGAGTGAGTTCAGGGCCAACCCGAGCTACTTACTGAGATATCTGAAAATAAAAAGTGACAGGGAGTGACCGTCCAGTGGCCAGAGCCCTGGAGAGCCAGCTCGGGTCAAGAGCACCTGCCGCTGCTGTGGAGGAACCTGATTCCCTTTCCCGCACCCACATGGAGACTCACAACACCTCAAAATCCAGTTCGAGCGAACCCATCGCCCCCTGTTGGCATCCAGTGGCACTGCATGCATACGGTGCGCGGACATGGGGTCAAACTCTCACTCATATAAAAATAAATGTGTTTTCAACAAGAAAGAAAGGAGGGCTGGGAATATTGCTCAGAAGCGAGGGCTTCTCTAGCATGTGTGAAGCCTTGGGGTCCATCCTCAGTCTCTTTCATGCCCGCATGTCCCTCTGCAAGCACCTCAGAGATATCACCCACAACCCGCAGACCTCCAAACCTTTTAACTTGGACTGTGTTGCTCTCTGTGACTGGAATTCTCCGAGCCCAGCCCCAGCACTACTTCCTGTTCCCATCACCCGCAACTCCAGTCTCAGCTCCACTTTATGAGACCTCTATGTCGAGACCCGGGCTCTCCTGAGCTCCACCAATTCCATCTCCTCCACCCCTCTCCACCATACAGCCCTGTAGACAAACCTGCATGTATACCCTGGCTCGGTCCAGGGGGGCCGTCCCTGTGCGAGACACTGCCCCAGCCATGGCTCCTGAGAGTAGAAACTTCCACAGGGTCCCCTTGTTCTCCTCTTCCAAGACATCCACAGGGACCATCAGCTGCTCTCCTGTGTCCAGAACCTACAAGAACATCCAGCGTTGGGCCACACTCAGCTCTGAAGGAGCTCGCTCCTTACAGAGTCCCCTCTGCTTTTCTTTGCTGCCTTGATGTGGACAGTTCTTTGGAGGGGGTGATTTGATGGTTTTGTTTGTTTTGTGACAGAGTTTCTCTGTGTTGTCCTGGCTGTCCTGGAACTCACTCTGTAGACCAGGCTGGCCCGGAACTCAGAGATCCACCTGTCTCTGCCTCCTGAGTGCTGAGATTAAAGGTGTGTGCCACATGCCCAATTTCTTTCTTTCTTTCTTAATGATTTACTTATTTTTTATTTGTGTGTGTGTGTGTGTGTGTGTGTGTGTGTGTTTGCATACATGTGAATAAAGGTACCCAAAGGGGCCAGAAAAAGCCATTGGTCTCATGGGAACCAGAACTACAGATGGTTGTGGGCCACCATGTGGGTACTGGGGCCTGAGCACTCAGCTTCTGAAAGAGCTCACTGCTGCACTCTGTTTTTCCACCCCTGTGTGTGAGAATGCAGGTGTGCGCGTGTGTGCAGTGCTGTGTGTGAGTGTGTGATGTGTGTATAATGTGTGTGAGAGAGTGCAGGTATGTGAGTGTGTGCAGTGCTGTGTGTGATGTGTGTATAATGTGTGTGAGAGAGTGGATGTGTGTGTAGTGCTGTGTGTGTGAGCGTGTGTGATGTGTGTATAATGTGTGTGAGAGAATGGATGTGAGCGTGTGCAGTGCTGTGTGTATTGCAGTGGTGTGTGTGAGAGTGTATTGCAGTGGTGTGTGTGAGTGTGTGTACAGTGGTGTGTGTGCAGTGGTGTGTGTGCAGTGATGTGGGTGTATGAGTGTGTATAGGCCAGAGGTTGGTGTTTTCTCTATAGCTTTAGAGCCTGCCCTGGAACTAGCTCTTGTAGACTAGGTTGACCTTGAACTCACAGAGATCCACCTCAGCCTGGTTGATCTTGAACTTTTGCTGTCCTGCCGGCAGCCTTCGGAGTGCTGGGTAATGGGTGTGCACCACCTCATGACCTCACCCCTGAATTCTGGGGTAATGGGTGTGAACCACCTCATGGTCTTACCCCCCCAGTGCTGGGACAATGGGTATGAACCACCTCATGGTCTCACTCACCCCCAGTGTTGGGGTAATGGGTGTGAACCACCTCATGACCTCATCCCTGAGTGCTGGGGTAATGGGTGTGAACCATCTCATGGTCTCATCCCCCAGTGCTGGGGTAATGGGTGTGAACCATCTCATGGTCTCACTCACCCCCAGTGCTGGGACAATGGATATGAACCATCTCATGGTCTCACTCACCCCTAGTGCTGGGGTAGTGGGTGTGAACCACCTCATGTGTGTTTGTGGAGGTGAGGGAGGGGGCAGGGATGGGTTGGGTGGACCAGGTGTAGGCTTAAGAGCCTGACCCTCTTAAGCAAGATCTGAACCCTCAAACAAGGTTGTGTTACCTCGGGATGGATTCCCATAGCTGCTGAAGGATTAGGGCCTTGGTCTCAGTGTCCCTGGGGCATCTAGCTGGCTCCAGCTAGCTGAGAGTGGCTGATTACCTGGCTTGTGAATTTAGGGGCAAGGGAGGATGAGGTCACAAGAGTGCTTGTGAGCTCACGGGTATGATGGGTAGGCAGTGCAGTTACTCTTGTCTCCCCATGATGTGCACATCCTAATCCTGCAGCCCAGGAAGAGCTAGTGTGGTCCTCTGAATGGCACTTGAACAATAATTTTCATTTGTTTTGTTTTGAGAAGGGCATCCTGAAGCCCAGACTTGTTTCAAACTCACCAAGTAGCTGAGGATGACCTTGAATTCCTGATCCTCTTGCTTCCACCTCCCAAGGTAGGAAGCAGACTGGAGTTAGTGTTGACAGAGAGCTTCCGCATGTACAGATGAGAGTTCTGGAGGTAATGATGGGGTAGCTGTGTAGCCTAGTGAGTGAGCTCTGGGCTGCCACATCTGCAGACAACAAATCTTCTTTTCTAGGACAGCGTTTCTCTGTGCAGCCCTGGCTGTTCTGGAACTTGCTTTGTACACCAGACTAGCCTTGAACTCAGAGCTCTCCCTGCCTCTGGCTCCCAAGTGCTGAGATTAAAGGTGTGTCTCACCACCACTTGGAATATTAATTTTTTTGGAGGGTAGGGATCAGTGAGACAGGGTCTCGTGTAGTTCAGGCTAACCTCAAAACTTGCTATGCAGCCAGCAATGACTCTGCACTCCTGATCTTCTGTCACCCCAGTCCAAGTACTGGGATGACAGGTGTGTGCCACCTCTCCCAGGTTTAAAGAGAGTCCTGGCTATCCTGGAACTCAATTCGTAGACCAGGCTGGACTGGAGCTCACAGAGATGCGCCTGCCTCTGCCCTTAAAGAGCTGGGATTAAAGGTGTATGTATACCACCACCGCCCATGGTGTGTGTGTGTGTGTGTGTGTGTGTGTGTGTGTGTGTGTGTTTTAATTAGAGCTGGAGAGATGGTTCAGCCAGTAAGAGTGCATATTGCTCTCAAACTGGGTGGTGGTGGTACAGAAAACCCTGTCTCGAAAACCAAACAAAATTAACAAAAAAAGAAAACATAGTGCTCTCACAGAGGACCTGGGTTCAGTTCCCAGCACCATGTTAGGTGGCTAACAGCCACTGCAGCTCCAGGGGATCTGAGGCCTCTAGCCGTCTCACACACAGATCAGATACACACAACAAATCAAATCTTTAAAATGTATTTGGGTGTGCGTGTGTATTATGTTGTGTGTGTGTGTGTAGGTCAGATGACTGTTTTGTGGTTGAGTGTGAGTGTGTATTATGTTGTGTGTGTGTGTGTGTGGAGGTCAGATGACTGTTTTGTGGACTTTATTCCCTCCTTTCACTTGCATGTGAGTCTCAGGGACCAGATTTGGGTGGTCAGGGCCTCACTTGTGTGTCTGTGTGTGTGCATGTGAGTGCTGTATCCTCAGAGTCCAGAAGGGGGCATTATATCCTGGAGTTGCAGCTTTAGGTGATTGTGAGTCATCATGTGGGTGTTGAAACTGCATCTCGGGTCCTCTGCAGGAGCAGCGGGCTCTCAACAGTGAGCCATTTCTCCAGCCTGCTTGCTGTTTATAAATGGAGTGGAAACTGAAGCTTCCAACTCTTGGAGAAGAGGGAAGAAGAGAGGAGCAGAGGAATGGGGAAGAAAGGAAAGGAGGGGGAGGTGATAGAGGAGAAGCAAGAAAGTGAGGGAGAGAGGATGGAAGGAGGAAGTGGGAGATGAAGGCAGGTGGGAAGCAGGGGATAAGGTAAAAGGGAAGAGAGGATGGAGATAGGGAGAGAGATAAAGGAAGGAGAGAGAGAGAGAGAGAGAGAGAGAGAGAGAGAGAGCGCTGTGTCTCATCTCCCCTCCTTGGGAGTACCCCAGTGCCATTCCCACACCCATTTCTATAAGTTTTTAAAAGTCACAGAACTACAGCGCGGTCAAAAAAGCTGCTCGCTGCCAAGTCTGACCAGTGAGTTTGATCCCCAGGACCCACATGGTGGGAGGAAAGGGCAGACTCCCACAAGCTCTCCTCTGGCTTCCACATGCCCCTCCCTCATAAAACAAATGTAATTTTAAAAAAATGAAAGAGCGACAGTGAAAGAGCTTAGAAAATTTATTCTCTTCCCTTGAAATGACACACACGGGCAGAGAGACGGACTTGGTGTCGGCTGGAGCGAGAGGTGGGAGCCACGGTGGGGTCCTCTTGCCCCTCAACATCCTAGTTCCTTTCACAGTCCTTTAATGGGGTCCCCAGAGATCGGGGAGTTGAGCAGGGCACCCCCACTTATCCTAAGCTCAGAATCCAATATTGAAGTGCAGAGGGTATGGGAATGTGGTGGGGAGTTAGGGGACTTTGCTCTCTGTCTGGTAGAAAAATAGACCCCGAGTCAGTCTGGGGTTTTTTCATTTTGCATACTGGATGCTGGGTTTCAGGAAGGATGCTGTATATTGGTCCTTAATTGTGACTTTCTGAGGCCCGAACAGGGCTGGCAGTGCTGGGATGCAGAAGGTCCCCTTGGCTGTGTCTCCTGGCTTCACCTGGCAAGTCCCCACCCATGAATAAGCAGACCAGACCCTCCCAGAGGAACCTGGACTCTGGGAGTTACTAGCCTGGCAGGTGGGCAGGGGTGTGGAAGACATTTCAGAGAGGGAGATGGGGAGGGAGGTGATTTGGGGGAGTGGAGGGGTAGTGGAGATGTATCCTAGCTGTGGGGAGATTCAGCATTCATATGGGGTATGGTGTGGTACATACATCCCATTCCCTTACTGCCTGGTGTGGAGCTACTAGTCCAGGGTCTGGGTTTCCAGAAGGATCCCTGATGGTGTGGTTCCATGTAATGGGAATCAGCTCCAGGGTGTGTCTGGGATACTGGGGTGACTGTGGGATCTGAGATGCTGCCACTGGGCTGCTGAGATCTAGACTTGGGGAGTAGTCTGAGAACTTGGGGTGCAGGAGCAAAGCTTAGAACCCAGTAGTGTCTGGGAGAGCTTGGTCTTCTATGGATGGTATCCAGAGAAGGGGTTAAAGGACTCTGGGATCTGAGATTGAACAGCTGTGGCATCCAGAATCCACCCTGGAGCTCACATGCTGGTGGTTCCTGGGGTTAGGACTTGGGACTCTGGGATCCAGTGACAAGAGATTGAGGGTGTGTTAAAATGTAGATCAGGCAGTCAAAGCGGAAGGGCATGAAACTCCAAGTCGAGGTAAAAGAATTGTTTGGGGTGAGGGATCTGGGATCCAGTAACCCAGGATCTTGGCGTTGCTCTGTCAGGACCCTGTGGCTAAGAGTTTCTGGCTTCTAGAATTCAGACTATGAGGTGAGTGACAGGAAGCTCACCGGCAGGTTTACGGTCTCAGGTCTAGTGAGGCATGAGGGTCTGGTGCCCAAAGAATCTGAGATCTGGATTGCAGGATACATAGATGTGTGCCCTCATGCTTGGGGCATTGGGACCATCTGTTGTTGCACAGGGTGGCCCAGCACCCAGTGAGGCAAGGAAAAGCAGGATCCGGCTCTGGTGTGTAGATGCGCAGGGTCAAGGGGCTTGGGGATAAGGGCTCAGGGCCAGAGTGTGGATAGTTCTGCATTTCAAGTGGTGTGTGAGGTACAGAAGTTAGGGTCTGGGAGTCTGGTTGTGAAGTCAAGGATCCAGTACTGGGATCCAGTGGCCAAAGAGTGGGGCCTAGTGGTACAGATGTCAGAACACAGGGCCAAAGACCTGGGATCTGGGTACTGGTATCCAGCGGCTTGGGTTGGGGGATTAGGAACTAATCCTGGTCAGGCCATTAGTTTCCGGCGGTTGAGGACGTCAGCATGGGAGATGCCGTGATGAAGATGAAGAAATCTTGGGGTGACAGGTTCCTGGTCCCTCACCTGGATGTGACCCCCAGGGCCTGCTTCATGTTCTCGTAGACCACGTAGGAGATGCTTACGGCTGGAATGACCTTCATGAAGTTGGGGGCAATGCCCCGGTAGAGGCCCCACACACCCTCCTGGGATAAGATGTGTCGAAGCAGACCCACCATGGAGACCTGTGGGCCACCCTCAATGGAGGCTGTGGGTGGATTGGGAGCCAGGTAAGATCAAAGCTTCCCCCTCTCATTCCCCCTCCAGGCCCATCCCTAGGGGTGGGCTAGGTGACTAGTTCAAAAGAGGCAAGAGAGTGGCATAAAGGAACAGCAAGCCCTACCACAACACCATGGATGCCTGAGGATCTAGGAACAGTCAGTCTTCCATTTGGGAATGAATGGAAACAGCAGGTGTGTGTGTGTGTGTGTGTGTGTGTGTGTGTGTGTGTGTGTGTGTGAGAGAGAGAGAGAGAGAGAGAGAGAGAGAGAGAGAGAGAGAGAAAGTGTGTACAATTAGGTGTGTGAGAAATCCCCCTTCCTTAAAGTTAATCTTCTCTTCAGGGCTAACTTCTCATCTTTCCCTCCTCCATCCCAAAGCTGGCTGTTTGGGGGAGCCATCTGTGACACCTCAGTCTAAGTCGGTTTCCTACCTCTCCTCAACCCTAAATCAACCCTGAATTGTGGAACGATTGCTGACCCTTCCTCCTTCCCAGGGGATGAAGTTCATGAGGGTACAGAGCATTTATCTCATTTGCCGGTCGTTTCTCCAGCAAAAACAAGGAACACAAACACTGAGGTTCACAAAAACAGACTCAGGGAAAGCAGAACCGGAAAATAATCCGTGGGAGGCAAATACAGAGGGAAAATAGTGGGGAAGGTGAGGCAGGAGGACTGTCCTGAGTTCCAGCCCAGCCTGGGACACAGCACTCCTGTCTTAAAAGGGCTGGAGTGGTGTTCTGTGGGATAGAGAGCTTCCTGCTCTTCTGGAGGCCCAGAACTCAGTTGCTGGCACCTCTGCAAGTGACCTCCTAGCTCCAGGGAGTCTGATGGGTGCGTATGGGTGTCTCAGCTCCCCCACCCATTCTCACGCACACATGTTCATGCACAAGTGCAGAAATAAAAATAAATCTTCAAAAAGAAACCACCATGAAATAGAAACAAAACACGGTAACTAGGTTGTCCTTAAGGTTGGGCATGGGGGTGCACACCTGTAGGAGGCAGAGGCCAGTGGCAGATCTCTGGGTTCCAGGCCAGCCAGGGATACATAGTTAGACCCTGTCCCATTAAACAAACAAACAAACAAACAAACAAACAAAACAATGACACTGTCCTTCCCTGACTTTGGCTAGTTCTGTTCTGAGCAGGCCTCACTCCCTTGTTTTCTCTTAGCTTTGAATAACAGCTCAGGTTACTGGCAGGCCCAGAAATGCCACAATGTTGCCTGCGGTACTTCCCTGTACCCGACGCCACTGACTACTCAGGTGAAGGACTCCCTGGTCAGCATCACTAGTGGGTAAACTGAAGTCCAGACAACAAGAAAGACTTACGGAGGTCACACAAACCCACAGGAACCCAGCCCAGACTCTACCTCCACGGACTTAGGTGACTGCAGGTGAGACCCAAATGGCTGACTTTCCTACCCCAGCCTCCCTCCCAGGCTTCTCACCTTGGGCCTGCATTCGGGTCCGGACCAGTGCCAGGGGGTAACTGGCAATCTGGCCGCAGGTGCTGGAGATGGTGCCACAGGCCAGGAGCACGAGAATGCCTGGGTTTGCTGATTCGTGGCTGTACTGCTGAAGCCAGCGATTCTTCAGAGTCTAGAAGAGAAAGGAACAAATGGGTTTAGAGTTGCAGATAGGAAGACCCTGGTGTACAAGACCTTGTTACTAGCTCTGTATGCCACAGTTGCTGGTACTAGATAAGATCATGCAGTTTGTCTTCCCCGACCCCACCCCCTCAGAGCCACGCCCCAGCACCTCACTGGGGGATTCTAGGCAGAGGCACCACCTCTGACAGTGGCCCAGCCCATCATTGGGGTTCTAGGTGGGGGTTCCACCCCCTGACCACGCCCCCGGCCCCTCATTGGGGGATTCTAGGCAGGGTGGGGGTGGGAGAAACCACATCCCCAAGCCTGCCTCTGGGGGAGTCTAGGTGGAGGCTCAACTGAGGAATTTTTTTAAAAATAATATTTTGTTTTATTTTATGTATATTGCTGTTTTACCTGCATGAATGTCTGTATGAGGGCATTGGATCTCCTGTAAATGGAGTTTCAGATAGTTGTGAGCCACCATGTAGAAGCTGGGAATTGAACCCCAGTTTTCTGGAAGAGCAGTCAGTGCTGTTTGTTTGCTTGCTGTTTTGAGATCGGGTTTCTCTGTGTAACAGTCCTAGCTATCCTGGAACTAGCTCTTGTAGACCCAGGTTGGCCTCGAACTCACGGAGATCTGCCTGCCTCTTCCTCCCGAGTGCTGGGATTAAAGGTGTGCGCCACCACTGCCCTGTGCAGTCAGTGCTCTTAACAGGTAAGCCATCTCTCCAGCCCCCCCCCCATTTTGGATTTTTAAAGACAAATTCTTGCCCAGATGGGTCCCAAATCTACTAAGTAGCTGAAAATGAACCAGAACTCCTGGCCTTTCTGCCTCTACCTCTCTAAATGGGGTACTGAGGTCCTGGGATGGACCCCAGACTCTGTGCATGTTAGGGGAGTGCTCGAGACCCTGAGCTATACCCTCCAACCCTCTGAAGACAAGTTAGTGCCTCATCGTGGGGTCTTAGGGTACTTTAGCTGATGAGATTTAAAGGATGATGGGAGTGGGCTTATATGAAGAAGAGGGACAAAGAGGAGGGAGTCAAGGGACATCAGACATAGAAACGGGACTGGTGGATCTACAGTGAAGACGGGATGCTTCAGGAATTGCAGTGATCATCCGTGAATCTAGCTGCCCAAGAGGCTGAGGCAGGAGGCCGATTATGCCCGGGAGCTTGTGATCAGCCTGAGCAACAAAGTGAGACGCTGTCTATAACAAAAGTAGGTAAAATTTCAAATAAAAAAAGGAGGACCCAAGCAGATGGCTCTGCAGAGAAAGATTGCTTCATGAGCAACAGGAGCTGAGTTCAGATCTCAGTGTGCACAAAGGAGACAGATGTGGCTGTGCACACTTGTAAACACTGCTCTGGAGAGGTTGAGGCAAGAGGATCTCTGGGGCTGGCAACTAGTCAGCCTAGACAAGTGAGTGAGCATGGGAGCCGAGCGAGAGACCCTGCCTTCCTCCGATCTCTACTTCCCTCACCCTCATAGGAGCTGCAACCTCAGAATATTTCAACCAATGGAAGATGCCTATTCATATGGTTCCTATGTAGCATATGAGAAACTGAGGGGAAGCCATGTGTCCCAAACTCTGGAGTTTTCTGGAACCTTCTTCCAAGATCTTCCTCTCCCCCCATCTTTTTTCTTTCCTCTTATTATTTTGAGGGGTTTATGTGTGTGCTTGTGTGTGTGCAGGGATGCATGCCCACTGGAGGAAGTGTGGAGGCTAGAGGTTGGTCAATCAGGTTAACTCTCTCATCTTACCTTCGGAGACAGACTCTCTTACTGAACCTGAAGCTCATTGGATGGCCAATCAGGAAGCTCCAGGATCCTCCTGTTCTGGCTCTCAGCCCTGGAGTTGCAGATGCTCTTCCTGGTGCTTAGATTCTGAATCAGAATTCACATCCTCTTCCTTGTATGGCAGGCACACTACCAACTCAGCCAGTCCCCTAACTCCCCAAGCCTCTCTTTTGAGGCAGGGTCTCTCTGTAGATCTGGTTGTAGGACTCACTACATAAACCAGGCTGGACTCAAAGTCAGAGGCCTGCCTCTGCCTCCTAAATTCTGAGATTAAAGGTGTGCACTGCCACCACCGCCCGTTTAAAGACTTATCTATTTTCAATTTATATGTATGGGTATTTTGCCTCCATGTATGTCTGCATACCATAAGCATGCAGTACCTATGGGGGTTAGAAGAGGGTGTCTGATCCTCTGGAACTGGAGCTATGGGTGGCCAAGAGTCACTATGTGGGTGCTGAGAATATATATGTTAAATGAGTTATCAAAAGCTGTTGTGGACTGATGAGATGTCTCAGTGGGTAAAGGTGCTTGCAAGCAAGCCTGATAACTAGGTTTGATCACTGGAACCCACATGGCGAAGAGAGAGAACCAACTCCTATATGGTACCTGCTGATGTCCACACACATACTGTGACACAAGGACACACATGGAGACACGAACATGAACTGCTCTGCGCTGGTGAGATGGCTCAGTTGGCAAACCTCTTGCCACACAAGCGTGGGGAACTGAGTCTGATCTCCAGCACCCATGTCAAAGGCCAGGCATGTTGTATATGCCTGTAAGTACATTGCTGGGGAGGCGGGAGGCAGAGATACATGGGTTTACTGATGAACCCCTCTAGCCTCCTTGATGAGCCCCAGGTCCCAGTGAGAGATAGCATGTCAAAAAATAAGGTAAACGGTATCTGAAAACTGACACCTGAGGTTGTCTTCTGGCCTTTACACACTTGTGCACACACACACACACACATGGTATTATGTTGCCAGGGACAGTAGTCATGCCTTTAATGTTAGTACTCAGGAGGCTGAGGCAGGGGGATTACTCATGAACCCATGCCATTATGGAATGCATAGTGAGCCCCCACCTTTAAAAACAAAAGAGCTGTGTTCCAGTTGGTGGGACATTTGCCAAATATGCATGAAGCCCTGGCTCCACACAGCACCACATTGACTTGGGTTGGTAGTATAGACCAGTTTTCCCTGCACTCAGGAGGAGTTCAAGATCCTGCTCAGCTACCTAGTAAGTTTGAGGTCAATGAAGGCTATATAAGACCCTGTTTTGCCGGGCAGTGATGGTGCATGCCTTTAATCCCAGCACTCGGGAGGCAGGCGGATCTCTGTGAGTTCGAGGCCAACCTGGTCTACAAGAGCTAGTTCCAGGACAGGCTCCAAAGCTACAGAGAAACCCTGTCTTGAAAAACAAAACAGGGGCTGGAGAGATGGCTCAGAGGTTAAGAGCACTGGCTGTTCTTCCAGAGGTCTTGAGTTCAATCCCCAGCAACCACATGGTGGTTCACAACCATCTATAATGGGATCTGGTGCCCTCTTCTGGCAGAACACTGTATACTTAATAAATAAATAAAATTTAAAAAAAAAGAAAAAGAAAAAACAAAACAAAAGACCCTGTTTTAAGGAAAAAGGAAAGGAAAAGGGGGAGACAGAAAAAAGGGGAGAGGAGCTGGGAAGATGGCTAGTGGTTAAGAGCACTGGCTGCTCTTGAAGAGGATCCAGGTTTAATACCCAGCACTCACATGGTGACACACAGCCCTCTGTAACTCCAGTTCCAGGCAACCTAGCACCCTCTTCTGGCCTCCACGGGTACCACATGCAGTGTACAGGCAGGCAAACAACCACACATAACAAAAATTGAAAATAACAAATAATTGAAAAATGAAGGAAGGAAGGAAGAGAATGTGCTGGTCTGGAGACCAGGCCAGAACCCACACATACTTTGGGGAAGATGGTGTCCGAGGCTTATTTCACACCATGTTCACACTCTTAGGAGCTGGAGGAGCCCTGATTCCTACGAAGCTAAACCTTCCATAACTCCAAAGAGGCAAATGTAAACCCCTAGGCTTCATCTGCAGCACCTTAGGGAGGGAAAATGGTTATATTATTATTATTCTTGTTCTGAGAAAGGGCCAAGGCTGGCAAAGATCCTCCTGCCTCTGCCTCCCCAAGGCATGGGATTAAAGGCATTTGCCACCATGCCTACTTGTTGTGGTAATCCTCCTGCATCAGCCTTCTGAGTGTTGGATGACAGGCACCACTCTCCATGCCTGGCTAAAAGTGACCTTTTTATATTTTTGGAAAGATTATTTTTTTATTTATGTGTGCATGTGTGTGCCTATGTGAGTGTATGTATACCATGAGAGTGCATTGCTTCTAGAGACCAGAAGAGGGTGCCGCATCCCCTGGAGCTGGGTTTATAGGGCACTGTTAGACCTGATGTTGGTGCTGGGAACTGAACTCAGGTTCTCTACCAAAGCAGTAAGCACTCTTAATGGTTGAGCCATCTCTTTAGCCCCATTCTTCTATTTGGTTGCTGTTGATTTTTCTTTTCTTTTCTTTCTTTTTTTTTTTTTTTGGTATTTTGAGACAGGGTTTCTCTGTAGCTTTGGTGCCTATCCTGGAATCAGCTCTTGTAGACCAGGTTGGCCTCGAACTCACAAAGATCCACCTGCCTCTGCCTCCCAAGTGCTGGAACTAAAGGCGTGTACCACCACATCCAGCTGCTTTTGATATTTTAATTTTTGTTTTTCTTTTTCTTTTTTATAATTTATTTATTTTTATTTTATGTCCATTGGTGTTTTATCTGCATGTATGTCTGTGTGAGAGTGTCAGATCTTGGAGTTACAAACAGTTGTTAGTTGCCGTGTGTGTGCTGGTTTGAATCCTGGGCTCTCTGGAAGAGCAGTTGGTACCCTTAACCACTGAGCCATCACTTGAACCCCCTCTTTTTTTTATTTTCCAGAGGCAGGGTTTCCTCTGTGTAACAGTCCTAGCTGTCCTGGAACTCACTCTGTAGACCAGGTTGGCCTCAAATTTGCAGAGATCTGCCTACCTCTGCTTTCCCAGTGCTGGGATTAAAGGCACGAGGCACCAGGTCTAGTTTAAATTTTGTTTTCCAAGCCAGGTGGTGGTGGTGCACGCCTTTAATCCCAGTACTCAGGAGGCAGAGGCAGGCAGATCTTTGTGAGTTCGAGGCCAGCCCGGTCCACAAACTGAGTTCCAGGACAGCCAGAGCTTAAACAGCGAAACCCTGTCTTTTAAAAAACATAAATAAATAAATAAATAAACAAACCGAATTTTGTTTTCCAAGACTGGGTGTTTTCACATAACCAGGCTGTCTTAAAGCTGACTATCTACTGCAGGCCACCCTCGAACTCCCGACCTTCCTACTTCAGCCTGAGTCCTGGGATGGCAAGTGTGCGCCACCAAGTGGAACTGGAAACAAATTTTGTTTTTTGTTTGTTTGTTTTTGCATCAGTGACAGAAGAGAGGTATGATGTCTGGAGGGGCTCTCCAGGGCTTCAAGGCCCACCGCAGTTTTGAAGTCTACGATTGTCCTTCCTAGCTATGAGAAGCAAAGAGTGTCCTCGGCCAGATCCCAGAACGAGAAAGAAGGGAGGGAGGGATGGTAGGTTATCCACAGACCTCGTAGACGGCTAGATCGATTCCAGCATAGGGGATGATGCCCAGCATGTTGGGCAGGTAACCACGGTAGAAGGCACGGGGCCCTTCGCGCTCCAGGATCCGCCTTGCGCAGTCCAGGAGCCCCTTGTACTGGCCAGTTTTCCGTAGAGTCAGCCTTGTCTTCAGTACCTGGGTGAGAACTCTGTCAAATCCTTTGAAAAACTACTTCCGAGTAAGCCCAGGAGTGTCGTCACCTAGAAGTCGCTACTCCCGAAAGCAGATGTCCTGCGGACCTAGCTGGGTCTGAGGAGGTCGAGTGTCTACTTAGTGTATGTAAAGGCCTGATTTCCATCCCGAGCACCACGTAAATCAGGTGTGGTGCTCATGCCTGCCACCCTTGCACTTACTTGGCAGGCCTATCCATAAATGGCCCATTACTATGACTACTATGTCCCAAGAAGTTACATCTCAAATTGAGATACCCAGACAAGCTAGACAGGAAACGGCTCCTGGTCCTAAGTCAGGCAGTTAGGGTTACAGTTAGCTCCACACACAGTGCAGAGCAGGAAATGGCGCAGTAAGGCAGGCCCACCTTCCCATGCTGGGTCTTCCTCAGGCCCCTCCTCCTCACCTCCATGGGGTATATGATGGTTTGAGCTGTGGCCCCGGCCAGGGAGCCAGCCACGAAGCGCTCCTGAACGTGCAGCGTCTCTTGCTGCCCCCGGATGGCCCGCTTGATCTGAGGATGGAAACATGGGGGTGGTGTGAAGCGCATGGAACCTTGGAGATTACTGAGCTGTTCATGCATTCCACTGTTCTCCAGCTGGCACGGAGCTGGACAGTAGGGGGCGTGGTGCAAGCCAAAGCCCTTGAGCCCTTGCGCTTAATTTCTGCTTCCCAAGACTGAATATACTCTCTCCTGGACCAACCTGTTCGTAAGCCATGAACTTGATGGCTGACTCAGGGGCGATCTTGAGCACGTTGATACCATTGCCCCGCCAGAGGGACAAGATGCCCCCTTCTTGAATCATGTTCCGCAAGCCCCCTAGGATGTTGAGCCGGTTGGACTTGGAGGCATGGACCTGAGTGGGGAGAGAAGGTAGCCTTAAGATGCTCTACTAGGCCCAGGACCTGGATGATGGGGTGGGCCCCTTCAGGTCCTCTCACCTGCATGAAGACCTTGAGACGGTCCAGAGGAGCTGTGCCTGTCCGCGACACAGCACCAGCCACTGCGCCAGCCACCAGCTGCTTCCACCACATGCCGGTAAGTTTCTCCTGCTTGGAGAACTCATCAGGCACCGTCAGGCATTCACCAATGTCCAGGACCTGAGGATGGGGGCTGCAGGGGTCATGTCCCAGCAGAGGTGGGGGATGCACCTGGGTCCTAAGTGGGGAAGGCTCCCCTATGAATTCCAGGACACCCCAGAGTCCACCAAAGGACCTTGCTTGGAAGAGTTCAGCTGATTGCTTTTGGATCCTGCCACTAAAACATCCAACCAGCAGTCTGGCTATGATACCCTAGGGTTCCTCTGGGAGATCTCCATGGAGTTCCACTAAAGCAGAGGCTCTCAACCTTCCTAACACTGTGACCCTTTAATACAGTTCTTCATGTTGTGGTGACACCCAACCATAAAGTTAGTTTTGTTGCTACTTTATAACTGTAATTTTGCTACAAATATTTACTGTAATATTTGCTGTAAATATTTACATTTATATAATGTAAATATTTGTGTTTTCTGAATAGTCTTAGGTGACCCCTGTAAAAGGATTGGTTGTTCGACCCCAAAGGGGTCGCGGCCCATGGGTTGAGAACCACTGTACTAAAGGATCCATTAAGTACTAAAAACTATAACTCAGTCCACTGAGCCTTGCCAAAGGAGCCATGACTCCCACACAAGAGTCAACTGCAGGGCCTGTGAGAGGGTCACTAAGGTCAAGGCATGTGTGGCCGAGTCTGAAGACCTGAGTTCAATACCTGGGAGCCATATGATGGAAGGAGAGAAAAAAGACTTCCCCAAGCTGTCTTCTGACCTTCACACATGTGCCTCTCACACAAAATAAGTAACCGTTAAAAACAGAATCCAGGAGTGGTGGTGGTGCATGCTTTTAATCCCAGCACTCGGGGGCAGAGGCAGGGGGCGATCTCTGAGTTCAAGGTCAGCCTAGTCTATAGAGCTAGTTTCAGGACAGCCAGAGGTACACAGAGAAACCCTGACTCGAAAAACAAAACAAAACAAAACAAAAAAAACCCCAAAAACAAAAAAGGAAAAAGGTGCCACTGGATTTCACCAGAGGGTCCCCTGATCTTACCAAAGGAGCTACCGATTCTTACCAAAAGATTCACAGAGGCCCACCAAAGAATCTATTGAATCTTACTGAAAATTCTACCAGATCTCACCACAGGATCCCAGCAAAAGAGCTAGCGAGTCTTACCAAAGGATCTGCTCTCCTCCATGGGGAGGTCTCTCCTACAAATCTTCACCCAAGAGTCTTTCCCAGAAAACTTTTCCCTAGAAGGCCTTTCCCAGGAGTCCTTCCGAGGAGGCTCTCCCTCCTTGAGCTTAGCCATAGATTTCCCAACTGTGGATCTTGGGGGCGAACATCTCTGGATCTCCCAAGAGGATCGCACTGGCTTTTTCCTCAGCATGACATCATTACCACGTTGCCATTTTAAGGCAGCATTACCTTGGCCTGGTAGCTATAGCAACGAATTGAGCAGAATAATCTGGTGATAACTGGGTCTATGGTAATGGAGCTATTGCACCCCCTGGTAGGGAGGGAGCAGTCACAAGACCTCACCAGGAAGTCCACTCGCTGTCCCACCCCAGCTGCAAGGAATCCTGGAAAGCATTAACTATATAGGAAGCAGAAAGCTAATCGAAAGACTCTGGTGGTGCAGCTTCCACCATGGGGTGCCACGTGGATGGAGTCAGACTCAGCAGCAGCGCAGCTGTTTGGGGGGTCACCCAGATCCTGTAAGTGACCCCTCCGGGTGCTCTAATGAAACTCAAGTATCTCATGGGCTTACCACATCAGACCTTGGTGAATCCTTCCTTTGGGCTGTGTCACCTCACCTGAGGTGAGCAAATATTTGTCCACATTTCCCCGGACAAGCAAATGCAACAAGGATCCTGTCAGATCCCATAGATGGATCTCCTCCTGACACCAACAGGCTCCCTCCCCACCCGCAGTGGACTCCTCTGTCCCTCCAAAGACAGTGTCTGCCTGCATCTTCCCCTCAGCCGCAGTGCAGTGTGAGCCTCGGAGCAGGCGAGGAGCAGCCGGCAGCTGGCAGTTGCGTGGGTCGACCGTGGGAACACCATTTGGTGTATTTTTCTCCCCCATAACCCTAATTCCAACCAACTGGCCCTGGAATCTGTGCAAGACTAACGGGCTCTCAGCAGCTAGCAAGGATGTCCATTGGGGTTACCACTCCTGAACCCCCATATGTTGCTGACACCTTCAGAGTCCTGGCCCAGCCCTTTTGAGACCTGGGGGGGCTTGAGCTAGCCTCCACCCCTGCCAGTGGCCCCTGACTTACCGTTGAATGCTTCCAGAAGTACAGGACATCCTCCACATTCTCCAGAGAGTGCAGCAGAAAGTGGTCTCGCCATTCCTGCCAATCAATGGTCATGGTGCCGTCGCGGTCCATGCTGGAGGTGGGGCGAGCAGAGGCTCAGGGTCCGGGCTGGCGGAGCTGGGGAGGCTCAGGGTCCGGGCTGGCGGAGCTGGGGTGCCGCTAGCCTTCATGGACTTGGGAAGCACAAAGTGCATTGCTTCTCTACAGCACTGGTTTGTTATGTTGAGATAGGATCTCACTCTATTGCCCAGGCTGGCTTGGAATTCACAATCCTCCTGCCTGAGTACCTGAAGCTAGCTAGAACAACACCCCATGCCTGCATTTTTTTTTTAAGGTAGGGTCTTACCCTGAAGATCAGACTGGCCTCCAACTCATGCACAATCCTCCTGCCTAGCTTTCTGAGTGCTGATATGACAGCCATGTGCCATCTGGCTAAAGCATTTTAAAACCTTTTAAAAATTATTTATTTTAAATTGTATGTGTGTGTCCTGAAGCATAATTACAGATAATTGTGAGCCAGCTGGCTTGGGTGCTAGGAATCAAACACTGTTAGAATAATTCACACTCTTAACCACTGAGCCATCCGTTTCTCAGCCGTTTTGTCAAGCCAGGCTTTTACTTCATAGTCTAAGCAATCTCATAGCAATCTCCCTACCTCAGCCTCCTTAATGCTGTGTGCTAGGGCTATACTATTGTATCTGACTTTAAAAAATATTTATTTATTTATTATTATTTTTTATTTTATTTTATTTTTTGGTTTTTCTTTTTCTTTTTTTTTTTAAAGATTTATTTATTTATTATGTGTACAGTATTCTCAATATTCTGTCTGCGTGAATGCCTACAGGCCAGAAGAGGGCACCAGATCTCATTATAGATGGTTGTGAGCCACCATGTGGTTGCTGGGAATTGAACTCATGACCTTTGGAAGAGCAGGCAGTGTTCTTAACCACTGAGCCATCTCTTCAGCCCTATTTTTTGGTTTTTCAAGAAAGGGTTTCTCTCTAGCTTTGGAGCCTGTCCTGGAACTCACTCTGTAGACCAGACTGGTCTCAAACTCACAGAGATCCACCTGTCTCTGCCTCCCTAGTGCTGGGATTACAGGTGTGTACCACCACCGTCCAGTACTTATTATTATTTTTTAACGTGCATTGGTACATTGCCTGCATGTATGTTTGTGTGAGGGTGTCCTGGAACTGGAGCTACAGACAGCTGTGAGCTACTGTGTAGATGCTGGGAACTGAACCTGGATCCTCTAGAAGAGCAGTCATTGCTCTTAACTGCTGAGCCATCTCATGTGGATTTTTAAAACAAATTTACTGTGTGTGTATGTGCTCATATTTGTGCCACGGCTTGACGTAGAGGTCAGGGAACAACTTGCTGGGTTGATACTTTCCTTCCACCATGTGGGTATTGGAGATCCAACTGGCCTCATCAGGTTTGAGGGGCAAGCGCCCTGACCTACTGAACCACCTTGCCAGCTTCACATGCCTGGATGTTTGGAGTTGTTTTTAAGGAAAGTCTCATTCTGAAGTCCAAGTTGACCTCAAAGTCATGGCAATCCTCCTGCCTTGGCCTCTTAAGTGCTAGGATGACAGGTTCAGGCCCCAGGTATGATCCAGTCACATTATCTGACTGGCTCGCCTGTGTAATCCTTTAAACCAGCCCTGTGTGGGTAGCTGTAGCACCTACCAGCACTTTTCGGGGTCAGACAGGGACTTCAGGCCACTGGCCTAAGATCTGTTTGGCTCCGAAGTCCAACTTTTCAGCCCCGCCCTCCCTGGAGCCGGGGCTGGGGCTCAGAGGACAGAACTGTCTGGCAGGGGAGGGGGTGGGGGTGGGGATGGGTCTCCAAGGGCCTGAAACTCCTGTAACTCACCTGTGTAGGATTTTCTCTGCCTGCTCCAGCGAGATAGAGATGCCCAGCGCTCGGAAGCTTTGCTGAATCTCAGAGACATCGATGTGACCTGGAAAGGGTGTCCCAGGAGATACCCAAGCCAAAGACTGGACAAGGGGGGGTCCAGAAGTGCGCGCAGCGCGCGCGCGCGCGCGCGCGCGCGCGTGTGTGTGTGTGTGTGTGTGTGTGTGTGTGTGTGTAGGTCAGAGGTCAATGGCTGTGTCTTCCTCAGTCTCTCTCCATGTTTCTTTTGAGAAAAGGTCTCTCACTGTGCTGGGGTCATAGGTGGGCACCACCCTACCCAGCTTAATGGGTGCTGGGGATTTGAACTCAGGTCCTTGTGTTTGCCTAGTAGGCACTTTACCCACTGAGTGAGCTTCTTAGCCTTGGGGGAGAGATTTTTATGCCAGTTGTGGGTGCTACTCAGAGTTGAAACTGGGCAGTATTGGGGGGGTCCTCCATTATCAGGAATGAATGAGTTCAGGGATGATTGCAGAGGTCCCTATGCTAGAAGAGACTAAAGCAATATTTGCTTATTTATTAATTTTTCAGTTCCTCCCTCCCCAGTATAGGTTCTAGGGATTGAACTCAGGACCTTGTGGTTTTGTGGCAAGCACTTTACCCCCTGAGCCATCTGTCCAACCTTAAGGCAATACTTAAGGATCCCAGAAGACACTTGGTCGCGGGACTGTCCCTGGATCCAAGAGTCCCCAAAGCTACTATACTGTCCAGAAAGAAACATCTGAGGGTAGAGACAGGGGTTCTCTGCTAAAAGGGATCAGGAGGTGGGATGGCCGGTTTGGGCTCAGATCACCTAGTTGGGGCTGAGAAGAACTCCCAAAATAGCCTGTGAGTCAGAAGCAGCCCTCCCCTTCTCCCCAGCACTGTGGGTTCTAACCCATCTGCCCATCCCCCAGTTTGGAGCCCATCTCACCATCCTGGTTCCGGTCAAGGCTATGAAACATGAGCAGAAGGCGCTGCTCCCGCTCCTGCAGGTAGCGGGTGAATTCCTCCAGGCTGAGGCCACCATCTGGATCAGCGTGTCCCTCAGAGGAGATGCCCTGGAAGAGAAAAGCAGGGACAGAGGGGACTGAGCAGACTGCACCCCCACAGTGTGTATGACTCAATATGCCTCATGGCCCAGGAACTCAGAGCCCCCGTGACTCAAGAAGGGGTACAGGGGCCATCACTCCTGCCCCTCAGTCAGCCCACTTTTCAGCAAGATGCCCCAAGCCATAATAGGAGTCTGGTTGCTGCCCAGTTCTCCTGGTAGGCAGACTGAGACGTTGCTAAGTCACGGAAGCAGCTCAAGGTCATAGAACTGTGAAGTGGCAACCTTGGGCACATTTTTGTTTTTAGATGTGGTCTCCTGTAACCCAGGCTAGCCTCATTCTCTTCCTTTTGGAGAATGACCTTGAACTCCAATTCTCCTGCAACACCTTGTCTCCCAAATCTGCCCACCTAGCTTTTTCTTATAAAATCTGTCTCCTTGGCAGTCTTAGGGTAGGGGGGTGTCATGTTAGAAACAATCCTGATTCATATAGGGCCCAACAGATCAAAGCCAATAGCCATAGGGCCTCTACATTCCCACGGGAAAAGTGGGACCTTAGACTCAAGGTCAACAAAGATGCAACAGGTCTGTTTCAGGGACACCTCTGGGCTCAGATGTAAGGGACACCTGTGACACATTGAAGAAGGGCCAGTTCTTGCCTCTTTTCACCGCCATTGCCACCTCCCATGCTGGGGCTGGAATCCAGGACCTTTGCACATGCTAGGAAAGAGCTTTACCACCGTGCTGCACCCAGGCTCAAATTCCTTCCTAGATAGGTCGGACCCCTGTAGAGGCAGGGTGGCCTCAGATAGACTGAATCTCCGGTCGGGGCATGCTGGGGCAACCAGCCAGGTTCCAGAAAGAAAGCACCAGCCGGGAATGTAAATAAGAGACTAGGGTAGCTAGCTGGGGGCTCAGTGGGTGCTCCAGCAGGGTGGGGAAGTTGTGTTCACTGCAGGTGGGAGCGGGTCACCCATCAGATCATGCAGAGAGCAGCGGAGGGTGTGTCTCCGGGCAGTGGACGGAAAAGCCTCCGGCTCTACGGTGCATTCTCCAGCAGGCACCCCACAGCCCGGGAGGGGGGGGGCATTGGGTCCTGGCAGCCGCAGGCGCTGCAGGCCCGGGGCCTTGGCAATCTTGTCTCGCGACGCCTTTAGGCCAGACGCTTGTGGGTAGGGGGAAGGGAGGTGACAGAGGTGGTGGGTCCAGCCAACAGGTAGCGTGCAACCGCATTCAGGTGCACCGGTTACGGCGCGGGCGGGCCCTGAAGCGGTGGTCGCTGCCCGTGGTACCTGCTGTGCATGGTCGGGATGGCCCCCTCCCAGCCTGGCCAGCCCCTGGCGCAACTCGTGCACGTCCACGCGGCCGTCCTTGTTGCTGTCCAGCTCCTCGAACAGGCGACTCCAGCGCTGCCGCCGCTCCGCGTCGCCGGAGCCCCCCCGCATGGCGCCCGCCCGGGGGGGAGGGGAGGCCCCACAGCAACGGCCTCGGTGGGGGCTTTCCGGCTCCCCCTCCCCCCCGGGGTCCCCGCAGGACCAGCTCCCGCGACCAACCGCACCGCAGCCTCTGCACTGCGGGGCCGAGCTCCGGCACTTGCTGGAAGTGATAAACGCTAGTCGTACCCGCCCGCCCCAGAACTTGCGTCTCCTCCTCCGACCCGCGTTACTGGGGGGAGGGGGCCGGGGGCGGAGCAGGGGGCGTGGGGAAGGAGTCTAGGAGGTTCTGGTATTGCACATCTGACAGTGCCCGCATTCCTGGAACGATCTGAAGGCGAACATCTCAGTACTTGGTTTGCCTCAGTTTACTCCTTTTCCTTAAGTGGTTTGGCAGGGAATTGTCAGGGATTGGGTTTTGTAATCTCGTTCCTTTCGCTCTCCCTCTCCTACGGACCCTCATCAGGAATTCAAGATTTTGCTTCTCCCAGGCCTACGCAAGAACTCGGAACCAGTTTAAGCATTTCTTTTGCCCGCCCGCTTTCGTCAGATTCCCCAATCGATGACAGAAACAGGAGATCAACGAGGGGGGGAGAACTCCCTCCCCAACACTTCAGCCCGCCCGCGCGCCTCCTTTTCTCGGTGACACTCGAAGAGAGAAACGCAAGGTCAACGCACAGCGCGACTGCAAAGTCAAACCCCTATTGGTCAGAGTCGCCTGAGCTGCGCCCGTCCGCTCCACGTAGGCGGGGCTTCCTGATTGATCCACCGCAGCCTCCGACCCCGTAGCCCGCAGCCGGCCTGGCGTTCTTAAAGGGGCCGCGACCCCATCCAGACTCTCAGAATGCTGTTTCCTGCAGATCTGCCTGGGAAGGGAGTCACGGTCCAGAGTCCTTGGCGCCGCTGAGAATAAAGACCGAGAGGCAGCCGGGTTCTGGAGGCGGGGCCTCAGGCGGGGCCAGTGGTTTGCACCTGCTGAAGTCCCGCCCACAAGTTTCGGGTGCAGTTTCTCGTCTTACCATCAGGGGGAAGGGAGCCCGCTTGCTTGACCGCAAATACTAACTAACGTTGAGTGCGCTGCGCATGCCAGCCTTCCTCTCGCCTGCCCAAACCCTGCGAGGTAGGTAGGTGGTTCTAGCTTTTCCCACGATACAGAGGAAGCAAGAGGAGGCCTGCCGGGGTTCCCATTTGGGGCCAGAGCAGAGATTTAAATAGATTTTAAACCACCATTCCTGGAAGTGACGAAACCTTTTTTATTTATTCTTGGGGGGTTTTGTTTGTTTTGTTTTTGTTTTTCCGGGCACGATCTCGCTGTTTAGCCCTATAAGTCACTATGTAGACCAAACTGATCTGGAACTCATAGAGATTCACCTGCTTCTGCTTGTATTTAAGGCGTGTGCCTCGACAGTGGGTGTCGTAGGGCACTCCAGCGAGTGGACCCCAGCTTCAGTTGTATGCCCATTTGTTGTTGTTACTCATGTTTTTTTTAAAAAGTTATTTATTTATATTTTATGTATAAGTGCACTGCATGTACACCTGCAGGCCAGAAGAGGGCGCCACATCTCATTACAGATGGTTGTGAGCCACCATGTGGGTGCTGGGAATAGAACTCAGATTCTCTGGAAGAACAACCAATGCTCTTAACCGCTAAGCCATCTCTCCAGCCCCCTGTTACTCATGTTTTGAGTCAGGGTCTCAAGCTGCAGACATCGAGCGTGCTGCAGTTCTGCTTCAGACTCCCAATGGATGGGATGTAACCGCGTGCCTCCATATTATGTGCGGTTCGTGACTATCTTTTCCCCACAGATGAATCCAGAGGTTATGTGGTTCCCACCCAGGCTGCGCCCACACGTGTGGTGAGCAGGTGAGAGTCGCACGCAGCCCTTCTCTACCAGATGTTTCCATGCACAGGTGTTTCTTTGTGTGTGCCATGGGGACACAGGTGCTTTCTTGGACACTTCCCTGACAGATGAACCTCATACACAACAAACCAGCTTGTGGAGCCCCCTCTGCGGATGTCCTTCAGTGAGGATGGAAGGCCTTCAAGAACGAAATTCTGCTCAGGCGCTTTGTTCAGGTGTCTTTTTCACACAGGTGTGACTTGAGGCAGGTGTTCTCACTACGTTACACTTACGGGTCCGCGTGTGTCTTTCTAGTCCCATACAGGTTGATTGGTTGATTAATTGATTGTGGGACTAAAGAATCACGGAACCCAGGGTCTCACGAATGCTAGGGCGGAATCCATGACTGAATGACTGGGGGGGGGGGGGAATCCCATCACGGAATCCATGACTGAGGGGGCGGGAAGTGGGGGGAATCCCATCACTATGACTTTCTAGACAGGAACTCTACCCCTGAGTCACGTCCTCTGATGTTTCCTAGATGATTCTAGTGTTCTGGCCCTGAGCCATGCCCCAGACCTCTTTTCCTTTTTTATTTTGAAATAGGGGTTCACAGAGCTGCTAAATCTGGTCTTGGATCCTCCTGCTTCAGCCTCCTGAATGTCTGCATCACCAGGCCTGACTTCAGGTTTGAATTCCTCAGTGTTACGCATCAGAGCCCGCCCCTTACAGGTGTGTATCTTCCTGGCGTGTCGCCACGCCCCCTGCTCCTGCACACCTGTGCTACCGAGGAACCCCGGTGTGCGGTCCTTGCACCTGCTCACTTCCGCCTTCCGCGCTGCTCCCCGGCGCAATGGGGTTCCCGTTACAGGTGCTCCCGCGGTGCGGCCCCGCCCCCTAGGCCCCGCCCCTCTCAGCCGGGCTCAGGTGCACAAGCCGGAAGTGCGCTCCCTGCCTAGGTGGGTGACTAAACTTTCCGGGTCACGTGAGCGGGCGGGGCGGGTGGGATCGGGAGCGACGGGGTGAAGGACAGCGACTCGGGGCTCCAGTCGGGGACCCGGGGTTGGGAACCTGCGCCAAGTTCCTCTCAGACGCCCGGGCCAGGTAGGGAGGCAGGGCGCGCAGCCTGTCCTGTCCCGAACTCCTCCTTCCCTTCTCCTAGCCCAGGAACGCGGCCCGAGAGTTAATCTTTAATCTCTGACCCTTGGCGCCGAGGGCGGGGACCGCACTCCAAGCTCGGTCGCCTGTCGCTGGGGCCTGCGCCCAGCGGGTCCAGCCCCCAACTCCACGCTGCGGCCTCTCCTTTGGTGTGGTCCCCAGGTCCCGAGTCGCAGGTGCCCTCCTCGACCCAAGATGCGGTAGGAATTGGAGCCCTGGGGAATTCCTGCCCTTGGCGCCACCAGCTCATCGTCCAAGCTCATGGCGACCCCAGGCCTGGGGCTGCTCCTGGCAGTTGGTCTACCGATGCTGCCCGCCGGCTGGAGCCAAGCGTGTAGGTACCATCCCCGTAGACGATGGGGTGAGAGGAGGGTTCCCAGGTAGAACTCAGCAGGACTGGGCATTTGCGACCCAGAGACGGTGAAAGGTCTGAGCAATGGGCTTCGATTGTGTTTGGGGACCAGGTCCGAAAGCATTAGGGCTAAACTACAGGTTAGTCTAGCCCACCTCTGAACTTTCTCTCTCTCTCTCTCTCTCTCTCTGTCTCCCTCCCCTCCCACCCTTTCTTTTTCTTCTCTCTCTGTCTCTTTGTCTCTCTCTCTCTCTTTTGCGTTGCTGGAGCTCGAACCCACAGCCTCCTGCAAGCTGGTCAAGCGCCCTGCCATCAAGCAGACCCCACACCCACAGCCCAGAATTCCTGAGTCCTTAAGTCTTGTGGAATTTGGGAGCTGGGGGTTGTTGGGCAGAGCCCGGAGGTGGAGGAGGGGAGGAGAGTCAGGGCACCTGAGTCTGCATAGTTGAGAGTCTTAAGCAGCCAGGGGACCTGGAGGAGGCCAGAAGGCCCAGCTGACAGGATTGGCAAGGGCCAGTAGGTGTGGACTCAGCCAGACCTTCCCTCTGTCTCTCTGGTTCTAGTTTCGGGAGCCTTGGTGGGGGGGAGACGGGACAGTGTGAGTCACACACTCCAGGGAAAGGTTGAGCCCCGCCCAGGTCCTTAAGAAGCCTGGGCCAGGGTGATGGTGGTGGTGGGGGGGGGACACTGTCCTGGAACCCATTTATTATAATGGTCGGGCTAACAGTGGTGACTTTGGCCAGATTATTCCCTACTGGGCTAAGAGTGGCCACAGGAACCAATACCGCACTTGAGGGTGGAGTGGGTGGGTGGCCTGGCAATACCAGCAGTCTCTTCCAACTGAAGACTGGGAAGGAATTTTACAAGGCTGTGTGTGTGTGTGTGTGTGTGTGTGTGTGTGTGTATGGGGGTGTGTGTGTATGGGGTGTGTATGTTGTGTGTGTGTGTATGGGGGTGTTGTGTGTGTGTATGGGGTGTGTGCGTATGTGTGTGTATGGGGTGTGTGTGTGTATGGGGTGTGTGTGTGTATGGGGTGTGTGTATGTATGTGTATGGTGTGTGTGTATGTATGTGTATGTGTATGGGGTGTGTATGTGTGTGTCTGGGGTGTGTGTGTGTGTGTGTGTGATGACTAGTGAAGAGCCTGGCATAGATTTTTTTTCTTTTTCTGTCTCACAGCCACAGCACCGGACCCTTTCAATAGCACGACTCCATCCCCAGACCCTGATTCCAGTGGGGGCCTGGTGAGTTGGGAGGGGGTGCCAGCTGTGAGTGCAGGTGTATGAGAGAGCATGGGCAATAGTTGTTATGAGTAGTAAGGTTGTACATTCTAAGCTTGTGTACAGCCAGGTTGTGCCCAACCCTAGCCCTGGGGTCTGGTGTAGCTCAGGCTGGCCTCTAACTTCCTCTGTAGCTAGTTGACCTTGAACTCCTAATCCTTCTGCCTACCCCTCTGTGCTGAGTTTACGTGTACCATTGTGCTAGGTCTATGAGATGCTGGAGTCAAACCCAGGGTCCTACCCATGCCAGGCAAGGGCTCTACCCATGAAGCCACAGCAATGGGACGATTTATGGTCCCAGACAGAGTGCTGGGCAGTGGTGGCACACACCTTTAATCCTGGTACTTAGGAGGCAGATGCAGATCTCTGTGAGTTTGAGGCCAGCCTGATCTACAGAGTGAGTTCCAGGACAGCCAGGGCTACACAGAGAAACCCTCTTTAAAACAAACACATAAAAAGAATCCTAGACACAGGGTAGCAAGGCCTCTCTATATAAGGGTTTTACAAGAATGTTAAGAATATTGTGTCTTGCTGGGTGTGGTGGCCCAGACACTCCTGGAGAGAGGGGCAGGCAGAGCTCTGAGTTTAAGGCCAACCTGGTCTACAGTAAGTTCCTGTCTTAAAAAAAATACTGTGTCTTGCCTTGAGGGTATGGTGATACCCACACCTCAGCACTTAGGAAGCTGAGGCAGGAGGATTGCCGCAATCAAAGCAAGCCTGGGGTATATAGATGAGACTATATCACAATACCATAGAAGGGATGGGCATAGTGACTCAGGCCTGTTGTCCCAGTGGAGGAGGAGGCAGGAAATTCAGAGTTATTTTTAATTCTATAGCAAGTCCAAGGCCAGCCTGGGCTACCTGTGATTCTGACCAAATAAACAGAGAACACAAAAAGAAGGAAAAAAGAAGGGAGGACAAGAGAACCCCAAACCCTAATAGGTAACCCGGAGTGGGCAGGTGTGAAGGGGACATGGCTAGAGACAGAGGCACCAGTGTGAGAGGTGCTGAGGTGGTGTTTCTAGGTGTCAGCAGATGGGACCCTGTTGGGTGACTAGGTGAGGTGAGTAGGGCCCGCATGCAGGTGGTCACACCGGTCCCCTCTCACGTTCTCTGCAGTCTTCAGGGGCCACTGTAGCCATCGCTGTGGTCTTTTCCATTCTGGGAGTCATCCTCCTAGCGGTGGGGCTGTTCCTGCTGATGCGGAAACTTCGAGAAAAGCGCCAGACAGAGGGCACCTACCGGCCCAGCAGTGAGGAGCAGGTGGGTGCCCGTGCTCCACCACCCCCCAACCTCAAGCTGCCCCCGGAGGAGCGGCTCATCTGAACGCCAGGGTGTTGGCCATAGGCTGCCACCACCACCCAGGACTGCCTTGGCACACCCTGGCCCACAGCAGCCACCTTGGAGACACGCCGGCCTCTGATGGCTCAAGAGGACTCCGGGTGGGGAACCCTGGGGGCACCCGGCTGGTGGGCTGTGCAGCATGCTGCCTCCGCTTGGCTCTGCATGAAGCTGGGGGTGCCGCGTCCGGGAGCCTCACCTCACCATTCACTTCCTGTGATCTTGCTCTGCTGTGTCTCCTACCGTGACTGCAGGCCCAACAAACCTCCTGTCCTTTCTTTCAGTTTTCCCACGCATCAGCTGAGGCCCGGGCCCCCCAGGACTCCAAGGAGCCAGTGCGGGGCTGCCTGCCCATCTAGCTCCTTCCCCTCCTCCCCTGTCACCTACCTTCCCTACCTTGCTGTGTGACCTTGGGGGAAGGCAGCACCCTCTGGGCAATCAGACTCACCCAATGCTTAAAGATAGAAGGGAAGAAAGTTCTTCAAAGACCTTGACTTTGAGGGGAAGGGAGGATGTGGCTGCTCACTTTTATATATTTATGTGAAATTAATAGTAAGGTATAATAAAACGTTTTTTTTCTTTTTTTTTCTTTTTTTTTAGCTTTTGGGAACATCAGCTTAGATGAATTCGATTTGAAGTGTAAGCCTTTTGAGGTTCCTAAACAAACTGGAAATGGGGGTGTGGTGGGGGGTGGAGCTTCAGGTGAACCTTAAAGATGATTAGAGGTTGCTTCCAGGCGTGAAAGAGGTAGTTTCTGAGCTGACAGAGGCCCCAGATAAATTTATCAAGGAGAACAAAATCAGCTTTATTGGGAGCTGGATGCCTCTACACCCTTGTTCTTACTTTTCAAAACACTTTTTCAGTTCAGCCACGCGAGGCTGCCTGACTTGGGGCCCCTGCCGGTTGGTTACTCCCAGCTCCTTGAGGGTTTGGGCTCGAGTCTGATCACTCAGGACCTGGAGAGGCTGGTTTCTGGGGCTCTCTGGAGAACTGAGGTGTGAGGGAGACCCAATGGGTTGTAATGTCCCGACAGTGTCAGGGTTGTGCTCTGTGGAGGCAAGAAGTTGGGGGCTCTCTGGGGAGCTGGGCTGAGTGGGCACTATGAGGAGCCTGGAGCAAGGGCTTTGTGGGATTTTAGGGTCCAGCTCGATGGGAGCAGAACACTCGGGGGCTTGGCTGCTTGGGTCTACTGAAGTGGCTGAAGATGCCGGAGGAGAGATGTCTGAGGGCGACTCAGAACAGTTCTCGTAATAGCTTGCCACCTCTAAAGATGGGGTGTCCTGTAGAGACGGTAGGTCCTCTGGCAAGGACCAGGGCTCGGCTTCCAGGGATTGCGCATCATCTTCTAGTTGCCATGGTGACCTCGTTGGGCTGTCAGTCTGGGAAGAGCAGGTCAGGGGGTGGTTGAGGTCAGGTGGGGAAGAGACAGGTTGGGAGGGCACAGTGAGGGTCTTACCAGGCTGAAGCAGCTCTCCGACGCCCCCTGCTGGCAGCAGTCCAAGCTCTGGCTGGCCCTCAGCCGGCCACCACTCTTGGTTTCCACGCTCAGACTGTCTAAAATCTCGCTCAACAGATCCAGTTCTCCAGACCCCAGGAAGCTGCCATCTAGAGTTTCCTCTGCCCAGGGACTCTGGGTGTCCTTGGGGCTCAAGGTAGGACTCCTGGATTGAGGATGGACATCCTGATCTTCGTTGGGCTGCTCCAGGGTCTAGAGAAATCCCTCCTCATCCATCTTGACCCTTGCACCTCCAACTTTGACCCGCTTTTATTCTTACCTCTCCCCGAGGGGTTGGGAAGGTACCCCTTCCCGCCTGAATCTCCTGCTAGGGCGGAGGGGTCTGTTCTGAAAAACATAAGGGAGGAAGAATGGGGAGGGACCCAGGAGCTGCAGAATCGGGGCTGGGGCTTTCCAGCCTGAATTGGAAAGAGCAAGCTAGGCGTGTTAATGCTTGTCTTGGCACCTGCAGCCTGAGGCAGGAGGATCACTGCAAATTTGAACCCTGACTGGCTACATAGTGGGACGTTTCTAAAAAACAAAACAAGGACTGGGATGAACCTCTGAGTTTGAGATGAGTCAGGTCTAAAAACAAACAAACAAACAAAATCCCTCAAACCAAGGAGCTGAGAAGATGCAACTCGGTAGAGGGCTTGCCTGCCATGCACTGGGCTCTGGGTTTGATCTCTTAGCACCTTTAAAATGGGAGTGGTGGATCAGTTCAAAGTCATACTTGGCTGTATAGCAAGTTTGAGGATAGCCTGAGCTACAGTGACATCTACATTGAAATAAAAGGAAAATAGTTTGGTGAACACTGGGAATGAATGGGAGGTTTGGGGGGGAATCTGTGGTGTGTGTGCATGTATTCATGAATGCATGGTATGTGTGTCTGTGGTGTGTGTGGGGGAACAGAGGGTGGGTGTCCTCACCTGTCCAAAGTGCTGGCTGATAGGCAGGCGCTGTTGCAGGCGATCTGAGCGGCTGATGAGGCTCGGGGTTCTCAGGGAGCCCCCCCTCCGAAGGCCAGAGTCTCCATCCTGTGAAGGGATGCACATGTGGCCTGAGGTACCATCCCCATATCCCTGAGTCACCTGTGGGTGGGGAGCCCCCCCCCCCCCCGAGTCATCTCACCTTAATCATAAGCAGGTTCTGCACACCCTTCAGGCCACTCTTCGCCTAGGGTGATGACCAGCACTGTTAGATCTGTCACCCGCCCCATCTTTGTATCTTCCAAGCTATTTTTGTACCTTTGACTAATGCACAATATTCCTGGAGGGAGTCGCCCCACCATAAACTAAAGGTTTGACCATCATGGGCAGATCTGAACTATAAAAGCTGGTCTGAGCTCCAGATACCTCCCTCCAAAAAAGAATGGAAGCTGAGTATCGAAGGTAGGCAAACAATCTTGGCCGTCAGGGTGTGTGTGTGCTTAATTTTACTTATGTATTTTATTTCCGGGGGGGGAACATGAGCTATGGCAGTAGGGAGAGCAGAGTACAACTTGGGGTGTCACTTCTTTCCTATTACTATGTGGATTCTAGGGATCAAAGGTAGGTTGTCAAATCTGACAATAAGAGCCAGCCATCTTGTCATTCCTAAATTTTATTATTATAAAATTACTATTTATTTATTTTGAGACAGGGTAGTGCTAGGATTAAAGGTGTGCACCACAACCACTCAGTTATTTTTGAGATAGAGCCTTAACTTTGCAATCCTGAAGATCAGGCTAACCTCCAACTTTTAGAGATCTTTCTTTATTTTCTTTTTCTTTCTTTCTTTTTTCTTTTTTTTCCCTTTGGTTTTTTGAGACAGGGTTTCTCTGTAGCTTTGAAGCCTGGCCTGGAACTAGCTCTTGTAGATCAGGCTGGTCTTGAACTCACAGAGATCCACCTGCCTCTGCCTCCCGCGTGCTGGGATTAAAGGCGTGTGCCAGCACAGCCCAGGCTTGTCTTCAAGCATAGCTGAGGGTGACCTTGACCTTTGGACCCTTCTGTCTCTACCTCCCTAGTCCTGGGATAACAGGTCTGTCCCAGTGCCTGATTTCTGTGGTACTAGTGATGGAACTGAAAGACTCTAAATGCATTTTTGAGGCCTCTCAGCTCTAAAGACATTTTCTGAAGCCTCTTAGCATTTGGAAATGGGACAGTCAACCACATGCATACATGCTGGACTGCTCATCCTCCTGTGTCCTTGTGAACAATCTTCAAACATAACTCCATTCTGGGAATTGAGGCAAAGACAACCCACAGATGTTGACTCAGTTCCTGATGTTTGATTTAGTCACTGAAACAAGGTCAGGATGGCCCATAGATGCTCCCTTTATCTCACCTGACCACGCTATTCTCCTGCCCTGGAATAGACCAATCACTGCTAGTAACCCTTTGAATAAGCCAATCCAATAAGTTGGAAAACAACCTTCAGGTTCCCCTCCCTTGTGTCTGTGGCTTTTTGCTTTAAAAGATGGGCTATAACAGCTATTGGATACCCTTCATATCCTGAACCTGAAGGGCCCTGTCATGACAGAATAAAAATCCTCTTGCTTTTGCATCAATTGTGGTTATGTGAGTGGTGTCTGGAGCAACTCCTCCCTGATGTTTGGACTTCTAGTCCAACAGAACCCAAGGCTTGTGTGTGCCAGGCAGTCTACCCAAAGATCTATGTCCTTAGACCCAGGGTTTGGTTTTTGAGAAAGGAGTCATGTGTTTTGGGCTAGCTTCAGGATCTCTCTCTATGTAGCCAAGGTTGGTCTCGACTCCTAATTCTCCTGTCTTTCCCTCCCATTGGTGGGAGCTGTGTGCTAGCTAAGGCCTGGTCTGGTTGCCCAATTAAAGTGGGCAAGAAGTAATCCTAACAATCATGAACATGGCAGGCCTTGAGTGGCACACACCTTTAGTTCCTGCCCTCTGGAGGCAGACACAGGTGGATCTCTACGAGCTAGAAGCCAGCCTCATCTGCACATTGGGTTCCAAGCCAGTCAAGGCTATCTAGAGAGAGTATGCTTCTAAAGCCAACCATCCAACAAACAACCCCATCCCAACCTTAATATGATGGAACTCGAGAGATGGCTCATTACCTGTGGACACTTGCTGTTCTTGCAGAGAACTCAGGTTCAAATCCCAGCACCCACATCAGGTGGCTCACAACTACCTGAAACTGTTGGATCTCCAGTGCAGCACATCCAACACCTTCTTTGGGCCTCCACTGGTACTGCACATACAGTGCATATACAAGCAGGCAGGTAGGTACAGCAGCACACACACACACACACACACACACACGAAAAGAAATGACAGATGAAAACCAAGCACAGAAGAATTTGCGAGTGCTTTTAAGTGTGTTTTGTATTGTGTAGCTTTGTGTAGCCCTGGAACTAGTTCTGTAGACTAGACTGGTCTCAAACTCACAGAGATCTACCTGCCTCTGCCTCCCGAGTGCTGGGATTAAAGGTGTGCACCACTACTGCTTGGTTTAAGTGCATGTTTAGTGCCTGTTGGAATCAAAATGTCCAGTCATCTGTGAGTGCTCGAGACATTTCTTCAGGCTGGAGAGCAGACACAATCAATTAAACTCTTCCCTTCTACAGAAAAAGCTGGAAGTTGTGGTGTGTGCCTGTAACGCTAGGGCTGGGGAGAGAGGGGAAGCTTTGGACCGCTGGTCAGTCAGGCCAGGCCAGTCAGCTCCAGGTTCCTGTTTCAGAAAGCAAGGGGAGGGCAAGCAAGAAGGGCAGCAGTGGGGGTGGCTGCCAAGCCTGGCGGTTTGAGCGTGGTTCCCATGTTTGGGACCCACGTGGTAGAAGGACACAACCGTTTTGGTTTTTTTGAGTCAAGTTTCTCTGTGTGTAGCCCAGGCTGTCCTGGAACTCATTCTGTAGACCAGGCTGGTCTTGAACTCACAGGAGATCCACCTGCCTCTGCCTCCCCAGTGCTGGGCTAAACGTGTGCACCACCATCGCCTGGCTAATACAAGTTGTCCTCTGACCTCCACACATGCATCATGACACACATACTCAACATAAATAAATGTAACCGCCCAACTCCCTCTCCCCAAGCCACTAGGTGTGGTGGGACACACCAGTTCCAGTATTCAGGAGGCAGAGACAGGTGGATCCCTGTAAGTTCAAAGCCAGCCAGGGCCACATAGTGAGACCCTCTCTCAAAAACAAATCCCAAAGTGGACAGTGTGTAAGAATGCCAATCTCTGGCTTCTATATGCACAGGCACACACGTGCACACATACACACACAACACAGAGACTCCCTCTGTCTCTTCCCCGTGGCCACCCAAGTCTCACCGATCGGTACATGTTCCTGACAGCTGGTCGGGTTTTGGCCTTCACTGAATGCAGGAGGGCATCGCCACCTTTCTGTAGGGGGTTGGGGAAGCAAACACCACAGGGGAGAAACTTGGGCCCCAAAGACCACCAGGGCTGGATCCCACACTCCACTTCCCCTGCCCCGTGCCTCCACCCGGTAGCTTAACAAAGCCCCTTCAAGGGGACTGTGGTGGGCGATGCGGTGATGAAGTTGGTTGTGGACAGGATCAGGGACCGCTTCTATTACCTTAAGACTCTCTACCCAGAGCTGGTAGGAGCGAAGGGCGCCTGGAGAAAGGGAGAGAGCTGTGATTACTAAGGCAGGCCTAAGCTTGGGGAGCTGATGAAGTGAGAGCCCTGGGGCTCACCTGAGGAAGCTCCACAGCAGGCAATGATCTCTTGCTCGAATTGGTCTGAGAAGCCTTCCCCAGCATTGAGTTTCTCCAGTCGGGTTTCGATGAACTTGGGATAGGGAGAGAGTATTAGGCACAAGCACCAGGAAGTGCCTGCTGTCCCCTGAAGACGTAGCGTAGAAGGCAGCTCTGCCAGGTGCCTCCTGAGGCCTCAGGAATTAAGAAATTTAGAAACTAGGCATCGTCCAACTTGGCCTCTGAGATCAAGATCTGTTCCCAAATCCATCCTCACCCTGTCTCCTAAGCCCCGCCCCTCAACCATCCTAATTCCTCACCTTAGACTCCGCCCCCAGGGCGAAGCTGCCGGCCTTTCCCCTAAGCCCCGCCCTCAGGGAGAAGCTACCCATCCTCGCCCCTCCCCTTAGGTCCCGCCTCCAGTGATAGGCTGCCCATCCTTCCCCGCCCCCTCCCCTCGGTCTAAGGCGCACCTGCTTGAAGAGCTGCAAGTGCACCGCCTTTTTGTGGAAGGTCTGCAGCGGTGACCCCGGCTTCTGAGCCAAGAAAGCTTCTTCACTGAAGGTCACCGGCTGACCCTGGAAGAAGGATTCCTTCCAGAGCTCCCTGCGGCTCTTCTGTCTCCCACCATCTCCTTTTTTTGCCTCATAACATACCTAGCAAGCACTGATTGGTCGCCTACTGTGTACCTGACCCTAGTCCAGAGCCTCATGGGACACCTCATCCTCATCTGTAGTGTGGTTATCAGCATTAATTAATGTTGATAGTGTGGAAGGCTGAGGCAGGAGGATTGCTGCTGGGTTACATAGTGAGCTCCAGGGCAGCCTGGATTACAAGAGACCCAGTCTCAAGAAAAAAATAAAATCAAGAGGGTCAGGAGTTCAAGGTCATCCTGGGCTACACTTTGAGTGTGAGGCCAGCCTAGGCTACGTGAGACCACTAGGTGTTCTTAATGTGACTTTTCCAAGGTTCCTTAAGAGGCCTGTCCCTGGGCATCTCCCTTCTCCGTTTGCTCACCGGGATGCAGACAAGCGCGTCGCGGTACCCTCCAAAGAGCAGAGCCTGGGCTTTGAGGAAGAGACGGGACACCCCTTCCCCGGGACTCAGCGCTACCTTCCTTAGCCGAAGCCTCAGCAGGGACACCTGGCAACACAGGAGAGAGCCTGAGATGGGCAGGGATTGGAGGCTCCATCATGAGAAGGGAGGAGGAGGTGGTACTGACTACGTCTGGGGGCAGTGCTTGCATGTCGTCAAACGGCGTCTCCAGCGTGTTAGAGTCGGCGTTCAACACCACGACATCTTCCAGTGCTTTCTCCCGAACTCTCTGCAGGAGACAAATGCGAGCTGTCATTCAGAACCTCACACAGAGTAGGGGCTTTGAGGAACTGGAGGTAGGGAAGAGAATCCCTCCCCAGCCCCAGCCTTGGGGGTTTCAGCGGTTCACCTCAGCGAGACTGGCGTGGACTCCGATGAGGTAGGGCATAGGCGCACTGTGGAGAGGACGGGAGAAGGAGGAGCATGCCTTAACCCCACCTGCTATCCTTTTGCCTATGCTTGCCTTATGTAGCCCAGGCTAGCCTGGAATTCTTTTTTTAACTGTTTTTCTTTTTTTAACTTTTTGTGAAGTAACCTCACTGTAGACCCGGCTAGTCTGAAATACAAAGAGATCCTCTTGCCTCTGTCTAAGGATTAAAGCTTAGCAACACTCTAGGCTCTCCCTCTGCCTGCCCTTCCTCACCCCTGCAGCTGCCCTTCCTCACCCCTGCAGCCCTCCTATTTTCTCACCAGCAGTAATCCAGCAGGTGCGGGGGCAGCGTGGGGATCAAGACGTGCTCCCAGCGCATGGGGTAGAGCAAAGCGCAGGATGCATGAACGCAGGCTGTCAGCTGGGGGGTGAGAAGGAGGGAGGTGGTTGAATTAGGCCTTAGATTCCCACTTCAGGGACCTGGATCTCTGAGATGGGAGTTTAGACCTCCCCAATCTCTCCTGTCTCCTCCATCCATTGCTAGGGAATTGAGTGAAACTCAGACCCCTTTAGGAAGGAAGTAGAGACCAAGATTTTGGCCATTTACAGCTCCTTGTGATCAGATAAGAAAAAAACCAAACTGAATTTCATGCTGTGGTTCTGCCCTGCAATCTCAGCACTCAGAAGGCGGAGTCAGGGGAATTGCTGTAAGTTTGAGACCAGGCTCAGCTAAGAGCGAGTTCTAGGTCAGTGTGGACTGGAGTGGGACTGTCTCAGAAACAAAATAAAACAGACAACACCCCCAACAAAACAGGGGGGAGCAATGGCTCAGATAGTAAAGGATCCTGTGGCAAGTCTGAGGATCTGAGTTCGATTCCCAGGGCCCCATATGGTGAAAGGAAAGGAACAATTCCTGCTGTGGATGGAACACAGGCCCCTTCACAAGCAGAATCAGTAAGATGTAATTTCACAAAGGCAGCACCAAAGCAAGCAAACAAACCCTCACAACAAAGCTAATGCTGAGGATCTGGGCTGGGAATAAGAACTCACCTGGCTCCTGCAAAGTCCTGGGTCTCAACCCAGAATCATAAGACCTATAAAACCAAAACCCAGCTAGGCAGTGATGGCACACGCCTTTAATCCCAGTACTCGGGAGGCAAAGGCAGGCGGATCTCTGTGAGTTCAAAGCCTGGTCTACAAGAACTAGTTCCAGGACAGGCTCCAAAGCTACAGAGAAACCCTGTCTTCAAAAACAAAAACAAACAAACAAACAAAAAATAAAAATAAAATTATGTTTCCTAGTGAGTGATTGTATGTGTGTGAATGTGTGTGTGTGTGTGCACATTGGAAGACAACTTGTAGGAGTCAGATCAGGTTCGTCTTTCCACCATGGGTGCTCTGGGCATTGAATTCACGCCTCAAAGCTTGGCTATAGGTACCTTTGCTCCCTGAGCCATATCACTGGCCCATCTTTCTTTCCGCCATGTGTGCCCTGGGTATTGAACTCAGGTCCCAAAGACTTGACTGTAGGCACCTTTGCTCCATATCACTGGTCCTAGAATTTTTTTTTAATTTCCCTATCTCTTATCTATCTATCTATCTATCTATCTATCTATCTATCTATCTATCTACCTATCTATCCATCTATCTATTGAGACCTGAGTCTCATGTGTCAGGCTAGCCTCAAACTAGCTCAAACTAGGTATTTCAGGGTGATCTTGAACTTCTGATCCTCCTGCCTTAGGCTCAGGGTACCAGACTTGGGGTGCTGGGATCACAGCACCATGCCTGTCAGATCTGGTTAAGGTCATCATGGGAATGGAACCCAGGGCCTCGTGCTGCCTAGGTGAAGGTACTACCCATTGAGCTACATCCCCATCTGGGGCGGAGCTAGGCCAGGCCTGGTCCTCGGTGGATGTGCCTGTACTAGATCGTGCTGTCAATGAGAAGGGGCCACTGTGCAGCATCCTCATTTAGGAGCCTAGAGTCCCATAGGGGAGGACGTCCCGCCCTCACAGTGCTGAGCTTGCTGGCCGTGAGCAAGACCCTCCTCTCAGCCAGCAGCGCCGCGAAGAGCCCCACGATGTTCTCATCCGTAATGGCGACCACCAGCTCCGTGAGATTCCTCTGGAGGACGGAAAAGCACAGCGCCTGGGAGTGGAGCGAACAGCCGAGATTCACCATCCCACCTTTCATCCTTCACTCTGTGTCCTCCTTACTCACGTTCTCAGGAATAGACGGCAGGCCAGCAGAATCCGGGGCCACAAAACAAGAAAGCTGGTGGGGACATCAGGGAGAAGAGTCAGTCAGTCTGCGCTGATGATGATGGCCTCAACTACGGCTAGGGTGGGGGCCTGTGGAGTCGGGGGAGGCAACCCCACTCACCAACTTGCTATTCCCCAGGGTAGGAGGCAGGATCCCACACTGGCTCCAGATGTTCGAGCTGCTGCCCTGGGGGACAGGAGTAACTGTGTGGTTGCCCCTGCCCAGCTCAGCTGGCAGCCTCCACCGCCAAGAAACCAGTGCCAAAGACCTGGGAGCTACTCACCATCTCTGGTTCCTCTGAAAACCCTGGTTCAGGAAGAGGGTGTTGCTGCAAGCTCTGCAGGAGCTCCTCAGCCTCTGAGACCTGAGGGATTCGGGAGGAGTTTGCCTCTAGGGTCGATTTGGGATTCTGAGGGTCTCCACTCAGGCTATGGGGTCCTGAGAACAGCCTCAGCGAGGGTAAGGGGATGGGAGGGCTGGGGTGGAGCCTGTGGGGAGGGCTGCTCTCACTTGGTTCTGGGCTAGGAGGTCCCCCACAGTATTGAGGATCTTGTAGAACACTTCAAACCAGGGAAGGTGGCTGGAGAGAGAGAAGGCAGAGGGGTTGGGGGGCTAGAAAGTGCCCCTGAGGGACTCGGTGATTTTACAGGTTTATGGTTTGAGAATTTTTGCACACCATGTATCTTGATCAAATCCACCCCATACCCACCCTTTAGTGTCCCCCTACCCCTGCCACCACCAACTTTCCCCTTTCAACTTCATGCAAAGCTGTTTTTTTTACAACTACTAAATCAGTCAAATGTGGTGTACACACCTTTAATCAGAGCCCTCCGGAGGCAGAGGCAGGAGGATCTCTGGGAGTTTGAGGTCAGCCTGGTCTACATAATGAGTTCCAGGCTAGCCAGGGCTATACAATGAGACCCTGTCTCAAACTCCCGGAACAACCCCCTACCCTAGAAACAACAACAACAACAACAACAACAACAACATTGAGTCCACTGGGTGTTATTTGTAAGTGTGTGGGTTTGGTGTCATCGATCACAAAGAGCAAGTCTCCCAAGAGAAGAATGCTCCCTACCCTAGGATTTCATGCCCCCCCCCAGGGATCTGTGCTGGCTTGATGGTATGCAAGTCGTGTGCCTCCGTGTTTTTATGAGCATGGGCTCTGTGACATCCAGGAGACATTTTTTTTTATTCTGGTCCTTCTGGCCTTTGGCTCTGATAGTCTCTTGGCCCCCACATCCAAAATAGTCCCTCAGCCTTGTGTAGAGGGCGGTGATACACACGACCGTCCTGTTTGGGGCTGGACACTGCAGTCCCAGACACTTTGACCAGTGTGGGTTTCCGTGTTCATCATGAGGCCTGGGGTTTGTTTCTATCTGTTCCTACTTGGTTTCAGGATCCCAATGTCACCCACCTGAGGATGCAGAGGCAACTCCAGGCGCCGGCCCGCAGGCGGCAGAACCCAAATCTACGGTTGCCGGCCAGATCAGTGAGGGCGAAGGCGAAATGCTGGACGGCAGGGCTGGGTGGCTCCCCGCGGGAGGCGGGGGAGGAAGGCTCTGGTGGAGACTGGGCATTTTTCACATGATTTCCTTGCCTCCCACTCCTCCTGCCACACCCCACAGATGGCCTGTGATGACATGGTTCTTTGCTTGATGTCTGAGCTCAGTATTTTGTGGGTTCCCTTGAGTCAGGAACTCTGAGTCCTGGAGGCCAATCTCACAGCTCCAACCCCAAGATGTGTGCCCTGTAAGACCAGGGACCTGAGTTCTAGCCCCTATGCCCATCTTTGGAAAGAAAGAAAATCTGGAGGCCAGGAATGTGGCTTATCAGAAAAAAGGTGCTTGCCATACAACCTGGAGGTGAGAGTTTGATCTCTAGAGACCCACATGGTGGAAGGAGAGAACCAATTCCACAAAATTATCCTTTGACCTTGGGCTCCTGTGGCGCAATCACACACTCCCACCATACACACACAGTCATAATAAAGAGAATAGAATTAAATCTAGTGAACTGGTGAACACTTACAACCCCAGAGCCAGGGAGGTAAATCATGAAAGCCCTGGGGCCCGGTGGCTGACCAGTAAAGCTTCCTTGAAGGCCTCCAAGCCAGTGAGAGACCTTGTTTCAGAAATCAAGGTGAGTGTGTGTTTAGGAACTGGAGAGACGGCTCAGTAGTTAGACCACTGGCCACTCTCATAGAGTTTGGTTCCCAAACCAATAAGGTGGCTCACAATGTCTGTAACTCCAGTTCCAGTGTATCTGATGCCCTCTTCTGACCTCCCTAGGCACCAGGCATGCATGTGGTATGCAGACATACATGCAGGCAAAACTATCCCAACACAGGAAAGAAATCTAAAACACAAAATCAAACCAAACCAATGTGGGGCTGGTGAGATGGCTCACGTAAAGAAAAGAAAAGAAAAGAAAAGAAAAGAAAAGAAAAGAAAAGAAAAGGTGGCCATGTAGTGGTGGCGGCAACAGTGGCGGTGGCCAAGGTGGCACAAGTCTTTAATCCCAGAGACTGAGGCAGGCATAGATCTGTGAGTTCAAGGCCAGCCTGGTCTACACAGTGAGTTCCAGAATAGCCAGCGCTATGTATAGAGACCCTGTCTCAAAAACAAAAACAAAACACCCCCAAATAAAAATAGATAAGTAAAGACAGACAGATAGATAGATAGATAGATAGATAGATAGAGAGAGAGAGAGAGAGAGAGAGAGAAGGCGACTGACTTCTGGAGAACAGCACTAGATCTACCTCTGGCCTCCGCATGCAGGGCCCCCCATGACTAGATCTACCTCTGGCCTCCGCATGCAGGGCCCCCCATGACTAGATCTACCTCTGGCCTCCGCATGCAGGGCCCCCCATGACTAGATCTACCTCTGGCCTCCGCATGCAGGGCACCCCATGACTAGATCTACCTCTGGCCTCCACATGCAGGGCCCCCCATGAGCACACACTCACAATGACACTGAGTCCCCTCTGAGGGAACACTTGGTTTCCTGAGTCCATCAGTTCTTGGGTTTCTGGGTCCCTGTGCCTGTAATTCTTTAGTTGTCAGGGTCCTTCTTAGACCCTGGGAGTCCTTGGGACCCAAGAGCTTGGGAATCCCCACCTCTCTGTCCCTTCCATACCTTTCTATGTCAAAAGGGAAACAGAACTTGGGTACCATCTGCATGGCCTCCTGGAGAGAAGAAGAAATTGTAACCCAGGGCTCATACCAGTCTCACCCCACCCCTCTGCTGGGCAAGTCCTGGGGTGATAAGGGTGCTTTCTGAATACCTGTTCCTGGAAGTCTGGAGGAAACTGCCACAGGATCTGGGGGTCTGCAGGGAGGAGCAGGCTGCCGAGCTCAATCCAGGAGGCCTCAGGTCCTCCCTCCCATCCTTCCAGCCCCAGCCCTTCCGACTTACCATCCTCCAGGGAGTGGGGGCGGCTTGCTTCGAAGAACCAGTCAAACGCTGCAGGGGGTTTTCTGTGGGCATGAGGGGGCTTTAGCGGAGGGAGGGGTTCCGATTCTTGCGTCTGTGCTTCTCTGTGCCTGTGTGTCCTCAATTCTGAACCTGTATGTGTAACTAGGTGTGTTCTGAGGGCACCCTGAGGGGTGGAGCTGGGTGGATGCTGCTGAAGAACGAGGGCGGGGGTTGAGGGGGTAGGCAGAGAATAGAAGGAAAAAGAGAAGAAGCCAGCATGGTGGCCATACCTTTAATCCCAGGCAGATCTCTGTGGGTTCAAGGTCTGCCTGATCTACATATGAGTTCCAGGTCAGGACTACATACTGAGACTCTGGAGAGAGAGAGAGAGAGAGAGAGAGAGAGAGAGAGAGAGAGAGAGAGAGGGAGGGAGGGAGGGAGGGAGGGAGGGAGAGAGGGAAGGAGAGAGAGAGAGAGACAACAGAGATGGGGGAGGTACACCCGTGCCTGTGATGGTGTGTCTGAGTGTGAAAAGCACTTGTGTGTGATTCATACTTGTGATTCTGTCTGACATCTGTCCCTTAGATCTGCAGGGCAGAGCTGCAGTGTCTCAAGTGTGTAACCAGTGTCCTGTCTTTTTCCTCCATGTGCCTTTGAGCATCTTTAAGGCTTACCCTTGTGTTTCTGAGGGAGATTTTGTGAGGTCTGCACTTCTCAGCAGAGAAAGGAGAGCAAGGTGCCCTGGCATTGAACTGCAAGCCTCTCAGCCTCCCCTTTCCTGCTGCTTCTCGAAGAAGATGCTGGTGTCTCGGCTTTCAGAGGCCGACACACTTTCCCACCCGGTTACACCCTGACATGGGTACCTCCAGCATTTCATCATCATGCGGCTATGAGGCACCCATGAACTCCTCCCCAAGATGGTCTTCCACCATAGCCTCTCCCACCTCACTGCCGACCATCTCCTCCGGGGAAACTACCTTCCCAAAACACCCGCCCTTCCTGGGCATCCGACTCCTAACATCCCTGTTTCCTTTACACAGATCCAGAGCCAGGAAAGTTGAGGAGGAACCATGTGTGACCTGAGTAGGTCCACGCGGGTCCATCCCTGTGGGTGGGTGGCTGTGCCTCCTGGGCCCTCCCCTGCCAAAGTCCTGCCTACCATGGTTTTTGTTTTTTAGTCCCCCCCCCCCCATCTCAGGCCTGGTAATCTTGCGCACAGGATGGAGGAGAAAGAGCTCTTACTTCTCTGTGGATCCCATGGTCTCCGTAGGGCTGGCCCAGGTGGGCCCTTTCCCCACCGGGGCTCCTGGGGCTGGGGAGCCTGTGCTTGCTTGGGGCAGGGCCCCTGATCTGCTTAACTTCCTGTGTGGCTGAGAGAGGAAGTTTAACAGGGTGACGTCCCAGGCAAAGGAGGCCCCCGCCCCCACCCACTGCATGCAATTTAGGCGTCCTGGCTTCCTAGCCTAGGTGGGGACAGGGTGGGCAAGAAGCAGGCTGGGAGGTCCCTCTTCACCTTTATGGTCCCCGTGGTCACACCCAGGTCCTCTTTCTGCATCCCCTGAGTACTGAAGTTCTGTGAAGACGACCCAGATAATTTCTCCTTGTTGTGTCTCTGTTTCATTTACAGGGGTACAGCTACCCTGAAGGGCAGGGAGAATGCAGGAGGCCAGGTGGAGGCCTGGTGGAGCCTGGTGGAGCCTGGTGGAGTCTGGTGGAGGCCTGGTGGAGATGCAGAGAGGCTCAGAACCCGGGTAAGGTGGTGTGTGCACACGCCTCATCCCATATACATCCCTCATGCATGCACCTCATATACACACACACATACATACACACACATACACACACACATACACATACCCTCATACACACACCTCATACACATACACACATATACACACACCCTCATACACACCCCTCATACATACACACACACACATACATGCACACCCTCATATACACCCCTCATATACACAAACATACACACACATACGCACACCTTCATACATACCCCTCATACCCACACATACACACACACACACACACACACACACCCTCATACACACACCTCACTGAGAGAAGCCATTGAACTGACCAAAGACAAGCCTGGGTGTTACCGACCTTAGGGTCCCCACCTGCACCCGAGGACACTGGAGGCGTGGCTCAGTAGTTGAGAGTGAGGACTGCTCTTGCACAAGATGTAACTTCAGCTCCCGCATACATGGGTGGTTCACAACTTCAGTTCCAGGGGCTCTGATGCCTCTGGTTCCCATACACCCATACATATAACTACAATTAAAACCAGCATCATATTTAAAAAAATATATAAAATAATTAAAGACAAGTCAAGTGGGGTTACCCATCCTTGAAAAGCCTATGAAAACAGCACAATTAGCCACATCTTTAATCCCAGCACTCAGGAGGCAGAGGTAGGCAGAGCTCTGTGAGTTTGGGGCTAGCCTGGGCTAATAGTGAGTTCCAGGATGGCCAGGGATACACAGTCAGAGCCTGACTTAAGAACTCCAAGAAACCAAACCAAACAAAACTGCAGGAAGAGGAGATATATTCAGTGTGGCCACACTGGGAAGAGAGACAACGACATCCAGGGGCCCCTCAGGTCCATTTTTCCAGTGTGGGCCACACTCAATAAATCTTACTTGACTTCTTAGCATACAGACTGTGGCCCCACTTTTAGTAACAAGGGAAGAGAGTAGACAATGATGGTGTGCAATGATTTATCCTAGTTCACGGATAAGGGATTAGCCTGTTCTGTGTACCCCACCTCCCCAAGATCTGGTCTTTGTTAAGTTTCAGACCTGGTCCAAATGGTGCTGAGTTAGCATATCAAAGAGGACCTGACCTTCAGGCTCTCCCAGCATCCCTCAGTCCCACGCTGGACTCTCCCCATGCCCTCCACACATCTACACGAGACCTTCTCTCCCACCACACCTAGGAGCAGTCATGTCCTTTCGTTTTTCTTTCTTTCCTTCATTCAGTCTTCAGTGCCCTTCCCCCCGTGGGCCAATCCCCTCCCTGACTGCCCTCAGAGAGGAAAATAAATTGAACAGAAAGCCACATCAAAGTAATGACTCATTTATTGATGGGGGGTGTCAGCAGAAGCAGGGTGGGGTGGGCTGCGGGGAGGAGCTATCTCACCCCAAGCCACAGGCCTCTCTTTCCTCTCCCTCCAGTTCTTCCCTGGTAAAGCCAAGCTGGTAGCAACTGAACTAAGGCACAAGGGCAGGGACACTCGGAGTCTTACAGGAGCTGGGTCAGGAGGTCAAAGGTAAGGCAAGGTCGGGGGTTGGGGCGTGGGTAAAAGGTAAATCAAGAACTAGAGAATTCTCTGAGGTTATCAGGGTTGGAGAATGGTTCAGGAGCTCAGGGGAATAGCCTCAGGATAAAAGACACGACTGTCAAGACCCAAAGAAGTGAAGCTGGTGTGGGGGCTTATGGATATTAGAAGAGCTAGCTGAGCAGGGGTGGAGAGAAAGTGGGGTTCAGGGGTTAAAGGGGAAGCAGTAGAAGCAACCTGGGCTCTGGGCTTGGTCGGTGCTAGTAGGGCCATGACAAAGATGCTCATAGGGTCTGAGGGGAGGAGGCAGCTTGGGGCAGGGTCAAAGCTTTGCTGGTCTGCCCCAGGAGCAGAGTGTAGGCAGGAGGCCTAGGCCACCTCCTCTTCGGCCTCCTCCTCGAACTCTCCCTCCTCAGCGGTGGCATCCTGGTACTGCTGGTACTCGGACACCAGGTCGTTCATGTTGCTCTCTGCTTCTGTAAACTCCATCTCGTCCATGCCTTCGCCCGTGTACCAGTGCAGAAAGGCCTTGCGCCTGAACATGGCGGTGAACTGCTCCGAGATGCGCTTGAACAGCTCCTGGATGGCGGTGCTGTTACCGATGAAGGTGGCTGCCATCTTCAGGCCCCGGGGTGGGATGTCACACACTGCCGTCTTGACATTGTTGGGGATCCACTCCACGAAGTAGCTGCTGTTCTTGCTCTGCACACTTAGCATCTGCTCGTCCACCTCCTTCATGGACATCCGTCCCCGGAAGACGGCAGCCACGGTCAGGTAGCGGCCGTGTCTCGGATCACACGCGGCCATCATGTTCTTAGCATCGAACATCTGCTGAGTGAGCTCAGGAACGGTAAGGGCCCGGTACTGCTGGCTGCCCCGGCTGGTCAAGGGTGCGAATCCCGGCATGAAGAAGTGGAGCCGAGGAAAGGGTACCATGTTCACCGCCAGCTTCCGCAGATCTGCATTGAGCTGGCCCGGGAAGCGCAGGCAGGTGGTCACCCCACTCATGGTGGCCGACACCAGGTGGTTGAGGTCCCCGTAGGTGGGGGTGGTGAGCTTGAGTGTGCGGAAGCAGATGTCGTACAGGGCTTCGTTGTCAATGCAGTAGGTTTCATCGGTGTTCTCCACCAGCTGGTGCACGGACAGCGTGGCGTTGTAGGGCTCCACCACCGTGTCAGACACCTTGGGCGACGGCACCACGCTGAATGTGTTCATGATCCTGTCGGGGAACTCCTCCCGGATCTTGCTGATGAGGAGGGTCCCCATGCCCGAGCCAGTGCCACCACCTAGTGAGTGGGTCAGCTGGAATCCCTGCAGGCAGTCGCAGCTTTCCGCCTCTTTGCGCACCACATCCAGGACAGCATCCACCAACTCTGCGCCCTCGGTGTAGTGACCCTTGGCCCAGTTGTTGCCGGCTCCGGATTGACCTGCGGAAGGGACAGGTTTGGATTCTCAAGCACAGTGAAAGGTGGACCCTCCAACCCGTCAGCGCTGCACCCTAGACCAGAAAATGACAAGGGTGCGTGGCCAGGCTAGGAGGGTAGAGACCTGTCTTGCACACAGGAGGCCCTGGGTTCCTTGCCAGAGCAGAAGCCAGATGTGCTGGTCTCACTTGTCATTGCAGCGCTCAGGAAGTGGCTGCAGGAGGATCAGGAATGCAAGGCTAGCCATAGCTACATAGTGAGTTGGAGGCCAACCTGGGCTACCTGATGCCCTGTCTCAGTAATTAATAACAATGAAAAGGCTGGTAGAATAATGTTAGTATTATTGTTATTTTAATTATTGAATTTACTTTTTTGGACTGTGGTGGCTAATTTATTTATTTTTCCTTTTTTCTTTTCTTTTTTTTTTTTGGTTTTTCGAGATGGGGTTTCGCTGTAGGTTTGGAGCCTGTCCTGGAACTAGCTCTTGTAGACCATGCTGGCCTTGAACTCACAGAGATTCGCCAGCCTCTGCCTCCTGAGTGGTGGGATGCTGGGACTAAAGGTGTGTGCCACCACCGCCCGGCTTTATTTATTTTTACCTTTGTAGCATTATTTTAGCTGTAGTGGTCTGCGCCTTTAATCTCAGCACTGGGGAGGCAGAGCAGGCAGAGCTCTGAGAGTTCAAGGTCAGCCTGGCCTACACATCAAGTTCCAGGACAGCCAAGGCTACACAGTGAGACTTTTTTTTTTTTAAACGAACAAACAAACAAAGCTCTATTTTATGTGTGTACACGTGAGTTCATCAGAAGAGGGTGTTAGATCCCCTGGAGCTGAGTTACAGGTGGTTGTGAGTCACCTGATGTGGGTGCTGGGAATCTTCAGGTCACTTGGAAGGGAGGCAAGCGCCCTTAACCACGAAGCCACGTCTCCAGACCCCCAGTTGTTTTTCTTAGGTGGTTCTATCTACTGATTTTTGATTTTTTGAGACAGGGTGTCTTTGTGTAGCCTTGGATGTCCTGCAATTCACTTTGTAGATCAGGCTGTCCTCAGACTAACAGAGATCCGCCTACCTCTGCCTCTCGAGTGCTGGGATTATACAGGTTCTCACCATGCAGCCCTGGATGCTCATGAGCCATGGCCGTCTGCCTGTTAAGTGCTGTGCTGACTGGGGTAGGCTGCCACGCCAGACTTGGATCATTTGTTTATTTAGACACCGGGTCTCATGTAGCCCAGGCTGGCCTCAAATCCCATGTGTGGTCAAGGAAATCCTCGTGCTCCACTGAGCTCTGAGCTGTTGACACATACCAGGAAACCATGGAACCCAGGGATTTGTGCATGCCAGGCGAATGATCACCTGGCCCTCTTCCCTCCTGCCTCTGCTTCCATCTGTTCCCCTCACTTCCTCTGCCCCAGCCACAGAGGCCTCCTGGTGGCTTCTCCATAATACCAGGCTCCAGATATATCTACTTTACAGTCAAGACATAACAATCATACACATTTGTGGAGGGCCACACTGTATTTTGATACAGGGCTATACTGTCCAATGTTTGAATTAGGATAAAGATAGTTACTTCCCCTCACACACTGTTTTATTTATCTTAAAAACATTTAAAATCTTTTCCCTCAACTGCTTGAGATCCTGTATATTGTCACTGTCTGCAGTCATCCTACGTAATAATACAGCACAACTGTTATTATTAACAGCAGTCAGGTGCCAGGCGGTGGTGGCGCATGCTTTTAATCCCAGCACTCGGGAGGCAGAGGTAGGCGAATCTCTGTGAGTTCGAGGCCAGCCTGGTCTACAAGAGCTAGTTCCAGGGCAGGCTCCAAAGCTACAGAGAAACTCTGTCTTGAAACCCCCCCCCAAAAAAACCCCAACCAACCAAACAAACAAAAAACCAAAACCAAAACAAACCCCAGGAGTCATTTAATATAATAATACACATAAATAATAACTGATATTTATTATCAGGCAATCCTTATTAAGATATGATTAATTTAATTATATGGTTATCTTCAAAATATTATTTTATTCTTTTATTTATTTAATTGAAATATTTTTTCCAAGACAGAGTCTCACTATGTAGCCCTGGCTGCTTTGGAACTCCTCTGTAGATCAGGTTGGCTTCGAACTCAGATCCTCCAGCCTCTGCCTCCCGAGTGCTGGTTTATCTTATTCAAATTTTTTATGTGTGTGGGCGTTTTGCCCGCGTGTTTGTCTGTGCACCATGAATGCAGCGCCCTCAGAGGCCAGAGCTGAAGATGGCTAAAGGTTCACCAGGGTCCTGAGAGCCCAACAGATCCCCTGCTAGAGCTGATTGCTGTTAACTGTTAAACCATCTCTCCAGCATCGGTTATTATGCTATAATAATTACTATAGTTAATAGTGTTTCAATTTTGCCACAGTTTCATCCAGAAGCGAGAAGGCTCCCATAAAAAACTAAATAAAACCATACCCCATAAACTTGAAAATCTCTGCTTCCTCACAGTGCCCAGATCGGGCTCTGGCCTCTCACATCTGTGTTTCCTGAGGCGGCACCTAGAGGGCGCCCGTGAGCTGAGACCACTCTCCCCCCCCACAACACCGCTTCCTCCAGGCCCTGCAGCCAACAAGTTCTTCTGGCTCTGCCTTGTTTCCTCCTGCCTTATTCTCCATCTCTCTTGATTCCCTCTGCTAATGTCATGCGGGCCTCCTTGATGCCCGTCTATCAGCTCTGAGACCTTTGCACTGGCCAGTCTGGCTGCCTGGAATTCCTTCTCCACCGGTATTCACATGTCCCCTCCCTCACCTCCAGCGGGCCTCTGTGTGTGTGTGTGTGCGCGCGCGCCTGCGCGCACCTGTGAATACACACGTTTATGGAGGCCAATGTCTGGTGTCTTCCTGTCTCTCCCACCTTATTTATTTATTATTGAGACAGGGTCTCTTACTTTGCTAGACTGACTGGCCAGTAAGCTCCAGAGTGTCACCTGTCACCGCTCTCCCCAGAGCTAGGGTTACAGACGTGAATCCCTGTGCTTGTATTTTTAAATGGGTGCTGGGGTTTGAACTCACGTCTTTATGCTTGCACCCTGAGCACTTTACCAACTGAGTCATCCTTTGACTCTTCCCCTTTCTTTTCTCTCTGCCTCCCTTCCTTATCTCCTCCTCCTCTCTGTCTCTCAGACACACACTTTGTGTGCATGCTCTCTGGCCCACCTCACTTTTTGTATCTTTCTCTCTTCAGTCATTTCCGGATGCTCCACACTACACAGGCACAAGTTACCTTCCACAAACTTTGTATCCATCAGAAAGGGAAACTCACTTGTCAAGGCCAGTAGCTGGGGCTGCAGCAGGGAACAAGACAGTTGCCTGCTTGCTCCCACTCTGTCCTGCTGCCATCCACATGGAGCTGACATTCTAAGGACCGAGGCTGGAGATGAACGGCCAAGCACTAGCCCTGTGGTCGCGGACTGACTCCTCTCCTAAGCGGAAGATGAGCTCAGAGCCCTTCTAGAAGACAGTGTGTTGTCTGCACAGAACCTGCTCACATCCTTCCTGTGGACACCGTCTCCAGAGGGCTGGGGCTCAGTGGCTACAGAGCTCCTCCTGCAAGCACGAAGCCCTGGGCTCCAACCCCAGTACCACAGAAACCTACTTGCCATCTCGGAACTGGGAAGGTGACGGCAGGAGAATCAGGAATTCAGGGTCATCTTAAGCTCCATACGTTAGTTCAAGGCCAACTTCAGCTATATGGAGAGTTGGAGGCTAGCCTAAGCTAGGCTGGTATCCCTAATCAAATCTCCAATTGCCCTGTCCACTCTGAGTCTGCAGTAATCGGCTCTTTGATGCTAGCTAGAAAGGAGGACAAACATGTTGTGCGCCCACGGCGGAGAGGGACTTACCAAACACAAAGTTGTCTGGCCGGAAGATCTGGCCAAAAGGGCCAGAGCGGACGGAGTCCATGGTGCCAGGTTCCAGGTCAACCAGCACGGCTCTGGGAACATAATTTCCACCTGTGGGGATGGCAGATGGAAGATGGCTGGGGTGAGGGCCAGGCCCAGCAGGCTCCAGGACATATCTTGTCCCTTCTTGCCAGCCCACACCCCCACAACAGAAGGCGTCCACCTCGCTAGCCGCCCTACCTGTGGCCTCATTGTAGTAGACGTTGATTCTTTCCAGCTGGAGGTCACTGTCCCCATGATAGGTCCCGGTGGGGTCAATGCCGTGTTCGTCGCTGATTACTTCCCAGAACTAGAGAGACGTGTGTGATGGCAAAGTTGAACAGATTTTCCTTTTGCCGTTGTTATTAATTAAAGACAGTTTATTTTTAAATAACATGCTTGAATGGAGGTCAGAGGACAACTTGCCAGAGGCGGCTGTTTTCTTCCGACACTTGCGTCCTGGCCATCGGACTTGGCCATAAGCCCCAAAGGAGCCATGTTGCCTGCCCTATTGTTTGTTTGTTTGATGTTGGGGTGGGCGATGGGAATGGTTGAGTAGGTTTTTTTTTTTCCAAAATTCATTATTTATTATTTTTTAGGAGGTGTCTTCTGTAGCCCAGGCTGGCCTGAAATTCACTAGATAGCTTAGGATAATATTGAACTCCTGACTCTACCTTCCTAGCGACTGGGGTGACAGGTGTGTACCACAACATCCCAGTTTATTTATTTATTTATTGGCACAGGGTTTTACCCAGACCAGGCTGGCCTCCCACTTACTCTTTATGGGAGACTGTTTTGGGGCTCCTGCTTCTACCTCCCAAAGTGGGTCACAATGATAGCCAGGGAGGGCTGAGAGATGCTGTGTCTGGAACACCCTTAGCACCACTTCTCCAATTGTTAACTGTCCTCCCGCGGGGTGACTGGGGAACTCAGAGACACAGCTAAGCATGAGCCAGCAAGAAGCAAGAGAAGTGGGGGTAGGGACAGGCTGGGGCTCCACCAGAGACACTCGGTGCCAGCCCATCCCGGAGGCTGCCCTGGGAGGAGGGGCCGTACCTCTTTGTGCCGGCAGCTGATGGTGACAGTGGCCCAGCTGTGAGGCCAGCTGTGGCCAAGGGACACAAGGCCAGGCCCTGCCCCCATCACCGCCCCTTTGTTCCCGGCCTGGCTCTGCCCAGGCTCCCCTCCCCCACCACCCTGAGAAGCAGAATTCCTGGGCGAGTCTTAGGGGAGCTAAAGACCCCTCTCTGCGTCCCTCCCGTCGCCACCCCCTCTCCAATTCTGCGCACCTTGGCCCCGATCTGGTTGCCGCATTGCCCGGCTTGCAGGTGCACGATCTCCCGCATGGTGGTGGCGTTGCTGGTAGCCGCTGATGGACGGGTATCGATGGACCGCTGTGGCTCTGGCTCTGGAGACTGGATGAGGTGGCTGCAGAGCTGTCTCTGAGCCCCCGGGCGCCTCTATTTCAGCACAGCCGTACCCACGTCACGGCCGGGTCACCCGCGAGCTCCGCCTCCTGGGCCCGCCTGGGATGCTCGCAGTGAAGGATGGAAGGGTAGAGGGAGGATATAGGGAGGGGCTCGGGGATGCAGGAATCTCTCCCTCACCCCGCCCTGCTCAGACCCTGGCAAGCGCCTTGTCTGAGACCTCAGGGTCTTGATGTATCCTCACTCCAACTTCCAGGTGCCATCAGGGACTTTTTGTCCCTCTCCACTCTGGTTTCATGGACACTGCGTGGAGAGGTCAACACCATCTAGGACCCACCACACCCCAGGCCCTGCCTCAGTGTCTCTCTGTCTGCTTCTCTCCTCTCCATCCCAATCGAGCAACTGAGCCCAGTTACTTCCTCAGAACAGGAAGGGAAGGGTGGTGGCTCTGAGCCCCAGGATCTCCAGAGTCGATTGGTTTCAGGGTGGCAGGTGTGTGTGGGAGATACCCTGGTTCCTGGTGTGTGTGTGTGTGTGTGTGTGTGTGTGTGTGTGTGTCTTCTGAAACCTTCTACAGTATTCCTTTCCTGTTTGCGCAGGTTGAGGACAGTTCTGAGGAGCCCTGGAAGGCCCTAGAACCCCGTTGCGTCTCTTGAAAGATGGATACCCCAGGAGGACTTGAGGACTAGCATAAGGGGGCTAACACCCAGCTAGACCCCACAAACAGCAGGGTGCACCTCTCATCAGTATGTCTTTGCTTCAGTGTTGATAATTATTTCTTTAATTACAGGGTTTCCTAGGTAGCTCAGGCTAGCCTGGAACTAACTATGTTGCCCAGGCTGGCCTTAAATTCATGATGTTCCTGGCTTCAGCCTCTGGAATGCTGGGGTTGATGAACAACATACCTGGTCTCAAAGTGACATCTAAAACCTCTTTTCGAGTTCATGAGTTTGCCTGAGCACTTTTGGAAGTCAGAGGGCAGCCGTGCGTGTCGGTCTTTACCTTCCATCTTGTTCCACACAGGGTCTTTCTTCTTGTTGGCCATGGACTGCCAGATTCTCGGGGCACCTCTGCTTTCACCTCCCACCCTCTGCAGGGTCTCTCGGGTTACATATACTCCTTGCTGTGTTCCTGGCTTTTATGAGAGTGTGAGGGATTTGAACTCGGGTCCTCACATATGTGCACATGCTTTCACCCATCCAGCCTCCTCCACAGCCCCTCTCCCATCTGAGATAGGGTTTCATGAAGCCCAGACTGGCCCTCCACTTGATAAGTAACCCAGGATAGCCTTGAACTCCTGATCTTTTTGCCTCTACCTCTTGAGTGCTGGAACGTCAGGTGTGTACCACCATGTCCTGTCCTGCGTTTATTTGGTGCTGGGGATAGGACTCAGGGCTTCATGCATTCTGGGCAAATGTTCGACGCACCGAACCCTAGTCCCAGCCCTACCATGCTGTTTCTCCCTCACTGCAGACCCAATTGTGATATTGCCAATATCAAGGCAATATCAGGCCAAGGATTGAAGTTTTTTCCTCCCTCTGGCCATTTCTCCCTCTCTTCTGCCCTCCCTCCCATCCTCTCTTTCTTCCTTTCTTAGTCAGATTCACCCCCAGACCAACCCCCACCTCCCCAACCCTCCCAACTTCAAGCCTTCCTGTTTTTTTTATTTCATTTATTTATTCATTTTTATGTAATGTGGGATTTCTGTCTGTGTGCTGTAATTACTATTGGTTAATAAAGAAACTGTCTTGGGCCTGTACAGGGAACAGAGCTGGGGGGGGGAACTAAACAGAATAGTGGGAGGAAGAAGGTAGATTCAGAGAGAAGCCATATAAACCACTCGAGACAGCCGCTGGGAACTTTAGCCAGTAAACCACAGCAACGTGGTGATACACAGATTACTAGAAATGGGTTAAATTTAGATGTAAGAGTTAGCCAATAAGAAGCTAGAGCTAATGGGCCAAGCAGTGCTTTAATTAATACAGTTTCTGTGTGATCATTTCGGGGCTAAGAGCGGCCTCCTTACTACATTTATGTGTATGCGTGTCTTGCCTGCATGACATGCCTAACAACGTATCATGCAGTGCCAGCAGAGGCTAGAGAGGACATTGGATCCTCTCCGATCCCTTGAGCTGCCGTGGGGCTGCTGGGACTGGTCCTCCTCTCTTCCATGTTCCCAGATCCTTAGCTGTGGGTACTAACACCCTGTTTAGGGATGAGTGCTACTCAGTCATTCCCCATTCTCAGCACGTTGAGCATCCATGAGGGGCTTTCACCATTGTTCGCTGCTAGACAGAGGCATCTCTGGTCAAGGCTGGGGGTATCTGTTGTCTGTGGGTATAAACATAAACTTTTAGAAGTCAGTCAACTTAGGAACACAACAGTAATAAACCCTCCTGTCCCCACCCTCTCCCACTTCAAGCCTATGACTTCCCGACTGTGAGTTTTTAAACAGAGTGAAATTAAAATTCTGAAAATGTGAAGCAGTAGAACTGACTAGAATTTTCAATGAGAGCCTGGAGGCTCAGGGGCTCAGGGGTTGGAGGCTCCACCTTGAATCTCTCAGCAAGGAACTAGGGGCGTGGTCAGGGGTGGGACCCCTCCTGAGGACCCCCCCCAGTGAGGGGCGGGGGCGTGGTCAGGGGTGGAACTCCACCTAGAATGTGCTTGATCCTTAGTTCCATCTCCATTCAGTACTGCATAAAAAAGAAAGGCGCAAGCTAGGCATGGTGGCACACGCCTTTAATTCCAGCTCTAGGAGGCAGAAGCAGGTGGATCTCAGAGTTCGAGGCCAGCCTGGTCTACATAGAGAGTTTCAGTACAGTCAGGGCTACACAGAGAAACCCTGTCTCGAAACCACACCAACCCGCCAGGTGGTGATGGTGCACGTCTTTAATCCCAGCACTCAGGAGGCAGAGGCAGGCGGATCTCTGTGAATTCGAGGCCAGCCTGGTCTACAAGAGCTAGTTCTAGGTCAGGCTCCAAGGCTACAGAGAAACCCTGTCATAAATAAATAAATAAAACCAAACCAATCAACCAACCAAACAAAAGGAGCTATTTTTACTGAATTCTATGGCAACATCCTTTTGTAGGTGCATTATGTATATCTGTTTAGGTTTTAATGCAGTGATTGGAGGTGCCAGTACATGCGGATTTTGGAGATAGGAAATAGAGGCTCAAGGAGGGTGGAGCTCCTCACTACAGTGAGGAGACATTGCTGGTGCTGGGAAAAGGCGGTGAACGGGAACCTCCCAAGCCCAGGCTCTTATCACTGCACGACCTCAGCTACTTTGTTGCTTGGTATTAGACAAAACAAAACAAGCTGGTGGTCAACTGACTCCCCTCTCAAGAATACAATGTTGCCAGGGTCCCGCATAATCACGCAACCTGCAACAGGGCCGCTGCCCGTACATGTCACATGTCCCGTGTTTCCCATGTCCCCCATCCCCCATCCATGCCATGTCCACTCCCCCTTCCTCCCCCCCCCCCCGCCCCCGCGGCGTGCGTGCTAGGAGTTGACTGCGAGCGTGCCGTTGACTCAACCCTGGATCAGTGCTGTCTTTGTAAGGGGCGGAGATCTGTGCTCTAAAGGGTGGCTGAGCTATTGCTCTGCCCCCCACATCCCACTTGTGGCCTCTCCCGGGAACATTCTGCTGGTTCCTCACCCTGATCTTAGGCTACAACATGGTCTTGTTTCTCTGTCCTGGTGGTACACAGGTGGCGGTCCTGGCTTGGCCTGAGTCCTCTACAGCTGTGGAGAAGAGAGAGGGAGGGTTCTGGAAATGACTGTTGTCCGGGGTGTAATGCAGGACTACTAAGTCCAACCCAAGCCATGCCTGGCACTGTGGAGTGTGTGTGTATGCATTTGAGTGTGTACCAGGGGAAGTGTTAGCTAGGGCCGCACTGTGAGTGTGTGTGGATATCTGTGTCTGTGTGTGTGTTCTCACGTGTGTGTGGAAGGGGGAAGGTGGTAGCCAGGGCCGCACTGTGGAGTGTGTGTGTATGTCTGTGTGTGTGTTTGAACGTGTGTGTGGAAGGAGGAAGGAGGTAGCCATGGCGCACTGTGGAGTGTGTGTGTATGTCTGTGTGTGTGTTTGCACGTGTGTGTAGAAGGGGGAAGGAGGTAGCCATGGCGCACTGTGGAGTGTGTGTGTGTATGTCTCTGTGTGTGTTTGCACATGTGTGTGGAAGGGGGAAGGTGGTAGCCAGCGCCGCATTGTGGAGTGTGTGTGTATGTCTGTGTGTGTGTGTGTTTGCACATGTGTGTGGAAGGGGGAAGGTGGTAGCCAGCACCGCACTGTGAAGTGTGCGTATGTGAACAGAGGAGGTGTTAGCCAGGACCACTCCATTTTTGCCAAACCGACAATCCCCTGACATAGTGATTTGGTTTCCCAGATCCAGAGACTTCTTTTTAGATTCCTGTCCTTTTCACCCTCAGCTGATTCAGACATCCAGAAGGCCAGCTCCAGCACATACCAGGGCTGTTCCTCAGTCCCGTGACTTAGAACCTCCCCCTCCAACATCTAAGGAGGGCCCGGACTCTGCCTCGTGTCCCTGGTCTCTCCTCAGAGCCCCACTGTATTGCTGTCTTGTCTTTTTACGGAGTTAATAACTCTTCATGACAATCTCACCCAGAAAGAACAACACGTCCTCAAACTCCATCCTGGTTTTATGTCGGCTGCAGCAAGAAAACACCGACAGAAAACAATTTAGGGGAGAAAGAGGCTGATTTTGGTTTAGAAGTCCTGGTTGTATTTCAACAGCTGTGGAGAAATCAAGACAGGAGCTGGTCATGTGACAGCCACAGTCATGCGCCTATGCTCAGCTCTGTGTCCCACTCTGACACGGTTCAGCATCCCTGCCTAGGGAATGGTGCTGCGGGCTGTGGGCTGGGCCGTCCCACGTCGACTAACACAGGACACTCGGGTGGGTTTAGGTTGTGCCCTCAAATGGATAGTGAGTGCCAATCTTCACCAATCCAGAAGTGAACAGGACACAGTGTATTGTCTGGCTTGGCAGAGGGTGTTTGGAGCAGGAAGATTCTCAGACAGGAGGGAGTCAGTGCTGAGCTGTGTCTGCCTCCTCAGCCTCTTCCTGCAACAACCGCGGGCAGCGTGGAAAACCGGGCAATCCACTGCTCTTGCTGTGGAAGAGGTGGCTCAAGGGGGTGCACTGCCAAAAGGTGGGGTCACAAGCAGCTTGTGGCCAAAGAGGGGCTGGTCACATCACTAAAGATGATGGTGTTGCTTCTCACAGACCTGGGCAGACCCAGGACTTCACTGGTCAGCGCGCATAGCTGCGGGCATGGGAGGTGGGTCACATTTTCCAGCTTGCTTCTTTCTTCTTATGGAAAAGGAGTAGACTTTTCAGCCAAACCAAGCAGAAGCCCTTGGCTCCACCCTCAGCATCACATAAACTGAGTTGGTGACACACACCTGTCTTTTCAGCACTCAGGAGTGGAGGCAGGAGAATCAGAAGTTCCAGATCATCCTCAGCTACGTGGTGAGCCGGGCATGCTAGTGCGTGCCTTTAACCCCAGAATTTGGGAGGCAGAGGCAAGGAGAGCTCTGAGTTCAAGGCCAGCCTGGTCTACTTGGAGATTTCCAGGCTAGCAAAGGCTGCATAGTGAGGCCCTATCTCATAGCCTCCAAAAAGTTATGCATGTATGTTTCTGGATTGTCCTGGTACATGCTTGGGGTCATATATGGGATCAGTGCATGTGTCTGAGCCTCGATCTGTGTTTAACAGTTTGGTATTATTGTGAAGGTTGTATGTGAGCAGGGGCTGGTGTCTGTCACCTCCTGACATCACCAAACTAGTCAGGCAGGAAAGGGGTTGATGTGAAATCCGTGGCAGCTCTCTGTGAGGATGATCCACACAAAAGGCCTCCCTAGGTCTCCCATTCCTCTCTTGAGTCAACTTGCCTGCTTCTTCCTCCCTCCCCTCCCCTCTTCTTTCTCACCCCCTTCCTTTCACACATTACATGCTGGCCTCGAACTCCTGATCCGTGTTTTGGGATGACAGAGAGGTTAAATGCAGTTTGTGCTGTGCTGGGGATGGAACTTTGGGTTTTATACATGCCAGGCAAGCCCTCTGCCAGCTGAGCCATATTCCCAGCCCCTTGAGTTTCTACAGTGTTCTACTCATTGAAGTCCGGTAAAGCCAGGCATCATGAACTCAGCCTCCACAGCCCTGACTCCCTTCCTAGCCTTGAGGATAAGGGGACTGGCAAAGATACTTTCCTAGTCTAGCCTCTGCTCCTCAAGAAGCGTGCTTTGGTCACTGTCAGTGTCCCCTGTGTGTGTGGGTCGGTATGGAGGGGGATGGTGGCTATGGCTGTTGTATTGGACACTTGTCTCGTCACTGGGACAAAACACCCTACAGAAGCAACTTAAGGAGGGAGGGTTCATTGTGGCTCACAATCTAATACATCATGATTTTCTCTTCCTCCTCCTCCTCCTCTTCCTCCTCCTCCTCTTCTTGAGACAGGGTCTTACAGAGCTCTGTCTGCCTCTGTCTTCTGATCAGAGGTGTGTACCACTACCACCTGGCAAAGACTTCCTTCTTATTCAGTCCTGGACTCCATAGGCCTGGGTGGACTTTTCAGTAACGCAACAAAATAGAGAGGGCATCAACAGGCCAAACCAAAAACAAACAAAACAGTCCCAGCTAGGTGTGGTGGCTCACACCTTTCATCCCCGCTTTGGGGAGGAAGAGGTCTGTGAATCATTCTGAGTTTGAGGCCAACCTAATCTCCAAGAGAGTTCCGGGGCAGCCAGCTTACATAGTGAGACCCTGCCTCAAAACAGCCCAAGGTTCTGGAGAGTTGCTCAGCACTTAAGAGCACTTGTTCTTGCAGAAGACCAGGGTTCAGTTTACCAAATCTTCATGGTGGCTCACAGCGGTCTGTAACACCAGTTCCCTGGGGATCTGTTGCCCTCTTCTGGCCTTCATGGGCACTGCACACAAGTCATGCACAGACATACACACAGGGAAAACACATAAACAAACTATAAATAAAAAAATGATAACTCAAAAAAGAAAGAAACAGAAACAATTACACTTGTTTTCAGTTTGGTGAACCAGTGAGCCTATTGCAGGGACGAAGCACCATGATCAAAGCAAGTTAGGGAGGAATGAGTTTCTTTGGTTTACACTCCCAGATCTTAGTCCATCATTTAAGGAAGTCAGAACAGGGACTCAAGCAGGGCAGGAAACTGGAGGTAGGAGCTGGTGCAGAGGTCATGGAGGGGTGCTTCTTACCAGCCTGTTCAGCATGGCTTGCTCAGCCTGCTTTCTTACAGAATCCAGGACAATGGCACCATTCACAAAGGGCTGGGCCCTCCCCAGTCACTCACTGGTTAGGAAAATGTCCTACAGGCTTGCCTGCAGCTTTATCTTCTGAAGGCATTTTCTCAATTGAGGCTCCCTCCTCTCAAATGACTCTAACTTGTAGCAAGTGGACATACTTGGGAAAGGGGTTGCTTAAGGCAGTGTGGGTGATTCAGACAGAATTAACTGCCTTCATCAGATTGGCGGGTGGGGCATTTTCTTAATTGCTGATTGATGTGGGAGGGTCCAACCCACTCTGAACAATGCCATCCCTGGTCAGGTGGTCCTGGGCTTCCTAAGAAGGCAGGCTGAGCCCTCAGGGGGAAGTGAGTGTTTTCATTTCCTCTGTGGTCTTTGCTTCAGTTTCTGCTTCCATGTCCTTTTCAGTTCATCCCTGAATGGAGGACCTTGAGCTGTAAGATGAAAAAACTGCTTTCCTCCCCAAGTTGCTTTTGGTCCAACAGGCTAGATCAGATATGCAACACACAGTCCGGGAGACAGATACACACCTTTGCATGCCAGCATGGCGGGCTGGAAGCCATGCCTGTGCAGAACCCTCTTCTCTCCCATGGACACAAACACACGTCGAGTCCTACAGGGAGGGACAGGCAGACAGCCCACGCACATATGCTGGGGCAGGGAGTCTCCCTCTCGCCATCACCCCTTTAGCTTTGGGAATCAGGGAGCTGGACACGAGGCTGGGCCATGTGCAGATGTAGCGATCGATCTGAACTGGGAGTAGGGGGCTAAAGAAATGGCTCAGTGGCCAAGAGAGCTTTCTGTACTCAAAGCCAGCTCGCAATTACCATTAACTCCAGTTCCAGGTGATCTGACCCCTGTCTTCTGGCCTGCCTAAACACTCATAGCATCCACTCACAGACATCGCACACACGTACATAAAACCGAACTAAATCTTAGCGAGAGTAAGATGGTATGGGTGTGTCCAGCAGCGGGAAGGAGGCTTGGAAGGCACGGGAGGAGGTGGAAGCGCAAAAACGGCCCTGTGGTTAGCCGGCCCTAGGTGGATTTAGGAGTGTGACTGCTGGGAAAGGTGTCAGGGAAGCAGGCCTTTCTCAGCCCAGGTCTTACCACGCACGCAGCAGATGACTGTGCATGGATCTGGAAGAAAGATAGGAGCAGTAGGGAGAACGAAGGGGATGTGGGAAAGACGAGGGCGGGGCCTGGGATGTTGATGGAGAAGTCGGTGAAGCCTTGGGAGAATGAACCTAAGAAACCTACCTTTGGAGATTGGCAGGGAAGTGGGCGGGACGGGGAAGTTGAATAGGCTTTGTCTGGGAAGCTAATGGAGGAGGAAGTAGGTAGGGCTAGGAGAATGAATGAGGTGGGAATCCAGAATCCTGAGCAAGCGGAGGGCTGGGGAAGTGGGCGGGGCGAAGAGAGAATGATAGGGCCCCTGGGAGGGACTGAGAGAGCAGGCAGGCAAGGCTACAGAGATTGACAGGGAGCTGGGCGGGACCATGGAAGCACCCAGCTGGCTAGTGAGCAGGGCCTAGAGAGAATAGAGGAGTCGTTGGGAGGAACTGAGAATGAAGGTCCAAGAGAGAGAGAGAGAGAGAGAGAGAGAGAGAGAGAGAGAGAGAGACACACACAACTGGGAAGTGGGCGGGGCTTAGGGAGAATGACAGAGCAGGTGGGAGGAACTAACAGGCGTAGCCAGGGATATTCAGGCGGAAAGGTAGTGGGAGGGGCCTTACGGAGACCGGTAGGGAAGTAGAAAGGGTCAAAGGAATGGGGAGGGACCGGGAGTTTGACATCAGGGAAGTGGGCGGGGCCTGTGGGAGCCACCGGAACCCGCCTTTTCTTCTACAGCATCCACACTGACAGCATCCTGGAGTCATCCGGGCTTCTCCGGGGTCCGGTCCTCAGGCTGGGGTCCTCCTGGCGTCCATGTTCTGGTGTCATATCCTTTCCAAGTCCCCCATAAGGATGCTGAGCGGACCGTGAGCGTCCCTCACTCCAGCACCCTGTGCAACCCTGGGGTGAAGATGTTGTCCACTAGAGGGCGCGCGTGTCCCGTTCTGGGAGCCAAGGCTGAGCAAGGAGCCTGGATGTCTTATCGACTACTGGTTTTTTTTTTTTTTTTTTTTTTTTTTTTTTTAGATATGATCTGTCACTGGTGGTCTGGAGCCTCAGCTATTTGTCTAGAATGGCTTGCCTGCGAGTTCAGGAACCCTCTAGTGTCCACCTTCCCAGAGTTGACTTTACAAGTATTTGCCTTTAAAAAACAAACAAACAAAAAGGTGGTTGTGGTGGGGGGGGAGGGCTGATTATGTAGCTGAGCTATACCCATCAGCATTTAAAATATTTTAAAATTTATTTGTATTTTCGAGTATGTGTGTGTATCTCTGAGGGTGAGTGCATGTGAATGCAATGCCTGTGGAGACCAGAAAACTTTGTCAGATCCCCTCAGATCTGGAGTTAAAGGAGGTAGTGAGCCATCAAGTCAGTGCTGGGGACTTAACCCCGTCCTCTGAGAGGTCAGGGAGTGGGCGGACCCCCGAAACATTAATCAAGACCTCTTTTCTCTCTCCTCTCTCTCTTTCTCCCCCCCTCCTCTGACTGTGGGGTATTTGTGGTTGGTGTGAGTGTCTGTTCTATGTCCTGACCGTGGGTGGCGTTTATATTTCTGTGTCTAACTGTGGCTGTCCAATGGCTGTTTCCCCGGCCGTGCTGGAGAGTCCCTTTCAGGTGGTGGCCACGCTGGGATTCCCTTCCTACCCAGCTTGGCTGATTTCCCATCAGTGAGCTAGCTCCTGCCTCTCTGAGGGGTCCCCAGCCCGCCCAGC
>NC_142033.1:91051529-91081529 GCF_982192425.1 Myodes glareolus | reverse complement strand
TAACACACACATGCCATAGTTCTGAGGAGCCGAGTCTTACTTACCTGCATGGAGCCACAGGACAGTTTTGCAGAATACTTTAGCACAAAAACCTATGGTTTACTTTGACGTTACATTTTTTGTTGTTGTTGTTGGTTTCTCTACTTTAAATACTTGAACTGTTAGACCTTTTACCTTTTTGCTGAGAAAGATGTATTTGTACCAGATTAGAAAAGCTAAACTGTTTCTTTACATTGAATAATCAGCCTGTCATGACAAATCTATCTCCTTCTGCATGAGTAGGTGCCAGCCTGACTGGCCTCCTTTGGGCTCACACTGGGTTTTAAGCTAGATCCATGTGCATGACTGGCAGTGCATTTGTTGGGCCAGATCTGAGGAGCCAGAAAGCGTTCAGCTCCTTTTTGCCTACAAAAGAGCAGCCAGACAACCAGCAAGAGGCCTTGGATATAGCACAAGGTGATACTTAGTCAGCCATTCTTCTTTTTTTCTTATAATTTTTTTAAACTAAGAAGTTATCAGTTTCACAAAGAAAAGAGGAATTAAATTATCAAAGGGTCCTCTCTTTGGAGGCCCAAACTATTTCCATTAGTTCTGCTAATACAGTTTGAAGTTTTCAAAAACACAACATAATTGCTTTTATAATCCTAAAATAATTATTTTTTAGAGAAAGATAGTAGCCACTAGGAATTCTTAAATATTAGTTAAATAAGTGAAACAGAATAATTACTGATTTAGAATATAAAACATTCTGTCCCGGCTTGCTTCCAGAGACCCTTAAAGGAAGAGCTCTTTCCCTGTTAATTTACTCTGCTCCTTTATGTGTAGAGTTCTCCCCTGGTGTACGCCATGTTACAGTGCTCCTCAAAACAGGTGCTACAGTTAAAGATAATACTCGGTGTATCTGGAAAGGAGAATCATGCAAAACTACAGAGTGTGATGTTTTCAATTTCATGAGTTGGCTATTAATGAAATCTACATTCTTGAACTGTATATCTGGGTTTTTTTTTTCTGAGTTCGACTTTTTATAAATCCCATTCCTATTAAAAAAGCTAGATCTCCAACTTAAATTTATGTTCTTTTATTATTTTGCCTATGTGTATTAAACAAATCCAAAATGTAATGGTTACTACAAAAATAAATGTAATCCCCGAGGTTGATCAAAGATTTATTTTGACCAGATGGAGCAAACTTGAGAAAGATTCTGACTTTCCACTCTGTTTTGCAACAAGAAAGGCTGAATTTTTTTTCTTTCTTCCTTTGTTAGAGAAGCAGAGATCAGGCCATCCCCAGAGAATGAGCAGGTGTGGTCATTTGAAGCATGCCTGCTTATATTATAAACCCGTATAAAAAAAGTTTGAAAAGATCTGCTCTACAGTTTTAATGTTTCACCATAAGTCCTATTTATTCAGCCAAGAGCTGACCGGGTTGGCAATAAAATATCTAGTGGTCTACCCAAACCTCTAAAATCCTTGTAGGTTTTTTTTTTTTCCTTCTTTCTGTTTTCTGTAGAAGGTGAATAGGTGAGCTTTGATAATCCTTGCCTCTGGACAAGCGTGGAATTTTTTGTTGTTGTTGCTCATACTTGGTGCTAATAAGAGAGCTTAGCTTCCTGTCTGTTGATGAAAAGGTGACAATTTCTTTTTCTTAGTTTATTATAAAATTGAGGAATTCTAAGGACAATTTCGAGAAGCAGCAAATAAAACTTTTTCATTAGAAATTTTTTTAGTTTAATTAGAGTCCAGTTACTAAAAATTATATGAAACACAAAAAAGAAATTCAGACTTTTGGTTTTTGTCAGTGGGGTAGGGAGAATTGTTCAGTTGTAAAATTTGTTAGGGGGTGAGGACACAAATGTTGTCTGATATGTTTTTTAAAGTTGCTTTTGTGAAAATATTAATAGATGCATGTTTCTTAAGCAGAAGAACTTCTCAGTGTCTATTTTTTAAGTGACTGAGTGAAGCTATTTCGTGCTGTAAAAGACACCCTTGGGTGGGTGATGACCTCAGAAACTACACTGACAGTTTCTCATGTTCTAATTCACCTTCGAAATCCACAGCACATTTTTGGCCTAAAGTAATGTCACTCTGTGACATTTGCGGCAAGAATAAAAAGGACCCCCCATAGCAGCCATTTTTATTTGATTCTTAAGATCCGAAGGCGGCTGAAAGAACAATTGAATAAAGTTGAGGGTTGGGAAGCCTGATTTTCTTGTTCTCTGTGAAATGAAACTAGGCTTTTTTCTCCTTCCCTTTAAAAGTAGGGTCTGCTAGGGGATTGTAGCTGTGTCAGAGCTGTTGGGGTGCGGCTGCTGATCACTTTAATTACTACAGCTAAGGAGGATAAAATTAAAAGTAGCTCCATTGAAGCAGTGGAAGAAAGCTTGCCTAGATGGCGGTGAACTGTGAAATATAAAAATTGCATACCAATACATTTTTATGGAAAGGAAACAAGGAATTACATTACTTATTCTAGAAGAGTTTGTCAAGTTTTACTAGGGCCTCTCTGTGTAGCAGATCATAGACCATTTCAGCACGATAAGGGAAACGGCAAACTGAAGCCTCAAGACATGCAGGGAAAGGCTGAATATTTTTCAGTTAGTGTCCAAAGTTATTAGCTCTGACCCAGCTTCTGTGTGATACTTTCTGTCTGATTCAGTGAAGTGCAGGCTCGTGGGCCTCACCTCTCTCCCAGGGGTTTCTAACTCAAGATTGGGACCCAGGTTTTAAATGAATATAAACAAATTAGTTCACATCACCCGTCTTCCTGAGTACTTGAACTGACCACAAAGAACAAAAACTTGTAATATCACAATAATAATGGGGTCTCTGAAAAATGCTAGGAGCATGGGTTATGTACAACCTTGTGTAGATCATTGCTTTGAAACTTCAATGACACTAAATTTGTTCCTTATTATGGCAGCTGTAATGTGTATGGTGCTAAGCAGTGTATTAAAGTTTGATTCAGTTTCTAGCAGTCAAGGTGCTGGTAGCTGTCATCCAGCATAGTGACGAGCAGAGGCAAAACATACAGTGGATGAAAATACACTCACGTTTCTTCAGAAGGTCGTCGTCGTAGCGATACTCATGGGAAGGGAGGCCTCCCCAAATAAGCTCCTGTTAGAAACAGTAACGAAGTACTGCAGCTTACTTTGGTTTATGTAGTGAAAGTAAAAGGAGGGTAGGTTTGCTGTGTGTGCAGCTCCCCTTTAGTGATGGGCCCTTCTAACTTGCTGTCCCTTTGCACCTCAGAGAAAAGACCTTTTCACAAGTAAACTGATGATTTGCTTGTGGCAGCAGGTCAGTCCTTGTCTTAGTTCATGTATAGATTGGTCTTTTAGACAACAAAAACACATCTCTATGCTTAGATTTAGGCAAAACATGATCAGAGATGTTACCAACATGCTTGAACAGTTTGTCCTGAATGCTTTACAAACTAATAAAGTGTTTTGGGCCCTACTCTCTGGTCATGTTGTCTTTGGACATGAACAGAATAGCCATTTTTAGCAAATATGGTAAATTTCAGAGATTTTGTTGTCATCTGTTGTTTAAATATTACCAAACAAACTGACTTTGTGTTGCTGGGAATTGAATGCAAGGTCTCATACATGCACAGTAAACATTCAATAACTGAGTTGTTTCTCCAACTCCCGTGATCTTTTAGTAGCACTTACATATAAATGAAATCATTTTATTTAAAATAAATCATCACGAACAAACTAAAAATGTAGAACTATCAATTAAACTGATATTGTTTATACAATCAATTGATACAACTGCAAGTTTTTCCTTCATGACTTTTTGTGGGGATGAGAAGCCATGGGGATTGAACCTAGAGCTTTTCACAGACAGACAAATGCTCTACCACTGAGCTACATTCCCATGACTTTTAACAATTATCTTTTATTTTCTCAGTTGGTTCTTACGGGTGAGAAAACAAACAATACAGATATGTCATCCCACTAGAGAGCTGTGGGCCCAAGCAAAATTGTCTCTGTGGTATAAGGACATTAGTAGAAAAGTAAATTAAGGCAGTCTGATAGGGAACTAGAATTCTGTCAATCAGGCTCAAGATTTTGTGCTGTGTCTATAAACTTTGTTTACTGTAGGGTTTTATGAGTTGTAACCTGCCCTTGCCGTCTGTTAATGAGGCTAAATCTTGCTACTTGAGAATTGAATTACAGCACACCTCTGGGCTAATGGTTATAAACAGAAAGTGCCATTAGGGCTGCATTCTGATTTGTTCATTTGCATTTTTCTATTGTGTTCAGAACAATGATGGGTAAATAAGTACAAACAAACAATTTACATGGAAATTGATAAAGTGTGGTGATTAGTATTTAAAGTTGTTTTTATTAATGATTGCCTACTTTAAGTCACACTCTTAGGGAGCCCTCAGCAACATTCGGGGGGTTGTAGCTTGTGAGAAAAAAAGTAGGTTCCCATTTTGTACTTGGAAAGGTAGAATCGTTTATTTTAACTCAGTTAAAATGACCAAAGACTACTTCATCTTGGTCTGAATCATCATATCCTAGCTCTGTAAGAAGTTATTATTCATGTAATGAAATTGGCTTAAATCTCACTGCCTGCGGCATATTAAATCATGGTTTTTATTAATGCTCCCACTCTCCTTAAGTTTGAAGGATACAGGCTTAGTGAAGCTCAGCTTTCTTAGCTGGTTATGTTACTTGATCTTTTGGGGTTTGCTTTGGGTTTTTTTTTTTAGCATCGTATTTGTTTATTGGGTTGGGATTGTGGGTTCATGCACATGCCACTGCATGCTTACGGAGGTCAAAGGGCAACTAGTCAGAAAAGGCAACGTCTCTCCACCCTGTGGATCCCAGGGATCTAGCTCAAGTGACTTTACTCACCAAACCATCTCACCTGCCTCTTGATTCTATGTGTTGGGTGGATTGGTTTTTAGACCAGTTCTCATATAGCCCAGGCTAGCCTAGAATTTACATTAACTAAGGCTACCCTTTAATTCCTGATTCTCTTGCCGCCATCTCCCAAATTCTGGGTTTGTAGATGTGTGCCGCCACATCTGTTTTTAGCTTGACGTTTTGGGGATCGATCAGCTAGTTTAACAGTTAAGAGCAAGGGCTGTGGAGTCAGCAAACATGGGTTCAACTATTGGATGCTTCAGTTGTATGGCACTGGGACTTGAAGCCAGTTGCATTCATTTAAAAGGGCAGGATTTAAGAATTAAATGAAATAATGATTATAAAGCACTTAGTACATGAAAACTCAGGAAATAGCAGTAATTATCACTAAAATATCATCGAGCCCCATCTTTATTTATTCATAGTGTGTATTCAGAAAGACTGATAATAAGTAAAAGGTTTATATATTATTTTTATGTCTACATTTTTGTTGTAGATTCCTCTACTTACAAATGAACTTCTTTCCAAAGGCTAAGAAAATTTCTCTTGAATATTAGACCTCTCTTTTGCTTTTTAACTGTCCTACCCCAGAAAGTTACCATTTCATCTCCCTCCTTCCCTTCTATGGTTCTTATATTAAAATAATGCTTATTACAAGAGTAGTTTGTTTGCATTATAGAAAATTTAAAAGACCACTTTTGAACCAGAGTCTGGCTGTCTAACCCAGGCCCACCTCAAACTTCTAAATCCTCCTGCCTCTGCCTCCCAAGTGCTTTAGCTGGAGCTGTAAGCTCAAGTGGCTACATCACAAATACTGAGCCCAGAGGTGGTTTCCACTGTGACAGTTTCTCAACAGTGTCTCTCCGTGTGTGTGTGTGTGTGTGTGTGTGTGTGTGTGTGTGTGTGTGTATGAGTGTGTGTGTGTGCGCATGCACACGTGCACTCGAGCTCAGATTTGTGAAAATGTCCCCATGTTCCTTGTCAGTCTAGCCTTTTCTCTGTGAACAGTGGGATCAGATTCACCCTTCTCTGAATCATGAAGTCTCTTCCTTGATGTGTCTAAGATAGTGTGTAATTCTGTTTGTGGAGGTTGGTTTAGGGGCTGCTTTCTTGCTGTATTGTTTGTTCTCTTTCTCTGTCCCCTGTGTTTATGGATGAAATGGAAGTTAGAGAAGTTTGGTGGGTTCACTTTAACACTTGAAATAGAACGTTTTAAGTAACGTATACACAATCATATCTAAACACACATGGTACGCAATTGACCCAGTGTTAATAACAGTAAGACCAACCTCTGGATTAAAGATCTCTAATTTCTTATTTACATATGGTCTCTCCATGTGTCTCTTTACTGTGCTCACAGTATTTGTGAATTATGATACTGTAAGTTCTATATCATATTGAACTAGTTTTCATTCATTCATATCTGACTTCATTGATTCAGTTCATTGTGGTCAGTGTTCTTTTTGATAGTTGGAAGTGTGTCAATTTGCCTACCTAGAACTTCAGAGTGTGTCCCTAGGCCTACCTGACACACCTGTTAATCTACTCTTACTAATTTAATGATGCCAAAATCTCTTGATTTTTAGCTACCTCAAAATAAAATATTTTTAAAGAAGTACCCAGATTTGAGTTCCTCCTATCTGGTTTCTGCCTTGACCATCAAGCCTGATTGCTCCTTTTAAATTTCCTGACTAATTTTCTACATTCACTCTAATAGGTTGTTTTTGTTTGTTTGTTTGTTTTTAAGACAGGGTCTCTTTATATAGCCCTGCCTGTCCTGGAGATCTAAGTAGACCAGGCTGGCCTTGAACTCGCAGAAATTTTCCTGTGTGAGTGCTGGGCTTAAAGGTGAACGCCACCACGCTCAGCTGTACTTTTTTCTTGAAAGCCTTAGATGTTCATGATCCATTGGTGTTCTTGTTCTCTTCTTCTCCCACAACTCCCCCTTACATAATTATAGATATTCTCCAGGTGTAGTTGGTGGCATCCTTATTTCTCCTCAGGCTTCCATGTATTCATCCTTCAACACTGTAGGCTTCACGTCTCACCGCAGCATCAGACCCACTGCTAAGACCTTTACTCAGAAAGTCCTCTTCAAACCGCCCTGTCTTACCTGAAACTTTATCAATAGTTGTTGTACATATTCAGTTTTAAACTTCTGAATCCACATCTCTAACCAAAAAGTGGTACAGCAATCAATTCTGTCTCAAATATGTTTCTTGCATGTCTCTTTTCTGTTCCTTTTAGCACTTACTCTTCCTGAATGTTGCTATAACGTCTTTGGGCTGTTCATAAGCCTACTAATTCATGACTTTCTGGTTCTTCCATGTTAATCTATAGTAAATAGTGTTGCTAGATTAATCTTTAATTTCCCTAAACTTTAAAAAAAAAGTGAAAACAAACAACATAAAAAAGCCAACACTCAAAACTACCTTGAGAGGTTCCTGCTACTTCAGTGTGTTTTTCCCTCAGTTGGCTTTCTCATCTTACCTGCTACTCTCACCTGCAGTGGGTGCCATAACCAGGCACCAATCACTGTCGGTTCCAGAGTCCTCTCATTCTTCGGGTGCGATGCAAGAGCCGTGATTCCTTTTGTCTGGCCCCCAGCCAAAACTATTGTTTCAAAGTTATAATGAAGTTATTTCTTTAAAAAATATTTACATGTCTGTCTTACTTTTGTTTTCCTCCTGCTTCAGAAAATGCTATGACTAAAGCAACTCAGAGGAGAAAGGGTTTATCTCAGTCCACAGTTGAAGTGTAGTTCATCACAGTGGGAGAACCCAGGCAACAGGAGGAGTGTACAGTAGCTGGTCACAGGGCAGCCTGAGGCCGAAGAGAGCAATGGATGAATGCTTGCTATTCCTCTCCCCTTCTTCACTTCTGTAGTCCAGGTCCTAGCCAGTAGCCAGGGAGTGAATGGTGCCATCCACAGCGGGTCGCTCTTCTAACTTCAGCTAGTGCACTCAGAATAATCTCCTGGGAATGCCCAGAGGCTCATCTCCCTGGTGGCTCTAGATTCTATAAAGGTGACAGGTAATACCAATCATCACTCACATGTGCAGGACACTCTATCCCACCAGTGCAGGGAATGCGGCCGCATCAGCAGAGGCTTAGTGGAATGAAGCTAGATCTTGACAAATGAGTGTAAGTTAAATAATATGAGAGAACCATGGCCCAGAAAAGGGAATGATGTTTTCAAACCACAGGCACATGTGATATGTAGGTTTATGTAAGTAATTTGATGTGGACAGATGTTTTATGGAGGTTAGGAAATGTTAGAGAAGAGAGCCTCCAAAGATGCTAGAGTCAGATTAGTGTAGGTTTCACCTTATGTTATAAATTTTCAAGTTTACAAAGCAATTTCCCATTGTATTGGCCTCTCTCTCTCTCTCTCTCTCTCTCTCTCTCTCTCTCTCCCACTCTCTCTCTCTGTCTCTCTCTGTGTGTGTGTGTGTGTGTGTTTACATGAACACTGAATGTATATGTCTTATATGTGCACACAGAGGCCATAGAAGGCATCAGGTATCTTATTCTATCATTCTCCACCTTAGAACCTGGACCTAGAAAGCCCCAGCAATTCTCTTGTCTCAGTGCTGGGGTTGTAGATCGTACCTCGCTTGTCACATGGGTGCTGGAATCCACTCTCAGTCCCCTAGTAGCATAGGGTTTTCTCTTAACTGCTGATCCATCTCTTGAGTCCCCGCCTGCTTACAGTTCTTAATAACCCCTTTTAAGTACTCAGCAACTGTCCTACATATTTGTTGTAAGCTTTAGTCATTTTAAATTCAAAAACTTTATTAGGCTTTATTGTTAGTTTTTTCTTATTGTGCATCTAGGAAGAGATGTAGCAAAAAAGAATTTCACATAACTATTATGTTGTTGTTGGCAGTTTTTAAGTTGGAACTGCTAACTGATCTACTGTTTTCACTCTTACTTTATGGAAAAATACCATCCCTTTATTTGATCAATATCATGTAGCTGTATTTTACAGTATCAAGGCGTCTTACAGATAGTGCTCAGTATCTTTATTAGAAAATAGCAAGTTAAATATTATTTGAAAATCACAATTAATTAAAAGTCTATTCTGATTATTGTGACTTCCTTCTCTAAGTCTGTTCTTTTATTAATAATTTCTGCCTTTTCTTTAGTAGCATGTATTGCCAAACATTCTTTAATTTAAATTTGTGATGGCCGTTTTAATACAATGATTTGTAAATGTTTTAAAGAGCTGGTGCTAAGGTGTCTTTTAAAAACGGTGTGACATCCCGCTGATGCAGAGCATCCTGTTTATAATGTGGGCCAAGCACCATGCTGTAACCAGCTCCTATCACGATGATCAGATTGAAAATGAAATTGCATTTCTGTCAATTACTGAGCTGGCAACTGTTCAATATATCTTAGCAGCAAGATGAAGAGAGACGTCGGCAGCTGAGAGAGAGGGCTCGTCAGCTAATAGCAGAAGCTCGATGCGGAGTGAAGATGTCAGAACTTCCCAGCTATGGTGAAATGGCTGCAGAAAAGTTGAAAGAAAGGTCAAAGGCATCTGGAGGTGAGCTAAAGAATTTTGTAGAATATTCTGTAGAGAACCCAAAAATCTTCAGTGAACCTTTTAGCACTTCTTATTCTTACTTCAAAATGTTACATCAAAACCGTAAACTTTCTAGCCTATTGATACTTTTTTTAAGCTAAAGAAAGTACAGTAAATCAGAAGAGGACTATTAGTATTTCCAAGTCAACTTTTTGCCCTAATTTTTAATACAAGCATCATTCTTTAGCTTGGCTATGGGGACACAAGCCTGTAATCCTGGTTTCAAGCTTGAAGCAGGTCTTGACTGTATAGTAAGACCCTGCCTCAAAATTCAAAAGGAGAATGAAAAGAAAAGGGGAAGTGGGGAGGAGGAAGAGGAGATGACACTTTTTAGAAGAAACCACGTACAGAATGTGGTTTGTGATGTCCTTTGGTGTCTCACTGTTGTACAAGTAGGTGAAATGCAGGTGCGTCCTTCACGTCTAGACTATGGGACTTGCCAGGGCTGTGCTTTCCATGGGAAACTTTGCTTGAGTTATGCTGGAGATTGAACCGTGGGTCTAGTGCATGTTAAGCGTGCATTTTGCCACTAAACATCACCACCAACTCTAGGACTTTTCCCTTCGAATGAGATCTAGTGATATTTTGTGCTGGTGAGATGGCTCAGCTGGTAAAAGCACTTTCCACCATGCCTTCTGCCCTAAACTCAATCCTTGCCATGTCCGTGGCATAAGGAAAGAATCAGTCTCTATCCTTTGTCCTATGACCTCCACTTGTGGGCTCTGCTATAGTCATCCTCCTCCCTGCACACACAAAATTAAATACAAAACATTTTGACATAGTTTCAGCCAGGTGCAGTGGTATATACTTGTAATCCCAGCAGTGGAAGGAAAAGCCAAGAGCATCAGGCCTCAGCCACATGAGACTCGTATAGCCCAGTGTGTAAATTGTTGCAGTGTTCCATAGCCGTTTCCTTTAGGTCATTTCTATTGTCTTTACTCTGAGAGAAGCATCTTCAATATTTGCAGCTAAGCTTAATGTTGAGACATGGAGCATATAAGTTAAAAGAATTTTAATTTTGCCTCTCAATACTCAGTTTGGCCATCCTCTATTTGAAACTGCACGTTTGCTGGAAGTATATTCAGGAAGACTGTGAGCTTTTTATTTCAGAGTCATAACCTATTTATCGAATAGAACATATCAGGTGCTTGTCCTTAGTTCATCTTAGAATATTATTATTACCCTGAAGATTAGACAAATAAGAACTTGAATAAAACCTTAGAAAGCTGAAACAAAAGAAAGCTCCCTCCAGTTTACTGGGGAGTTTATTCTAAATAAACTAAAACTTACTGCCTTGAGTTTTAATTGATTCCTTATATTAAAAGCTTACAGGTATAAGATGGCAGTGTCAAGGAGGCTAGGGAATAAAGCTGTAGTTAGTACAGTCAATGGCATAGGGTAGATTGGCTGGCTACGCACGCGTTAGTGATACAACTCAAGTTGAGGTCTTCAGATGTAGTTCAGTGGTAGAGTATTTGCCTAGCACAGATCATTGTTCAGTCGTTGTTACTAACACACACAGGCACACACATACAGAAGAAATAATTTGTCAAAGGCTGTAGACCCTCTCCTCAGGTGAAATATTAAAGAGAAAAATACAACCCCAGTTGCAAGTGTATATCAAGGCTAGACTAGACCAAGAAACCTTTTCAGAGTTGCAGCCCATGACTGGAGCTCTTCTTACAGTGGGGGAAAGCAAAGACGTGGATTTGACATCATTTAGCAGTCAAAGTAAATAAAAGAGCAGGAGCTAAGATTGGTGCAGTTCGGTGACAGAGTGGAATTTTCCCTTACACCCAATCATCTCCTTAGCCTGTCTTCCCCTACTGGGTCCATCTTCTAGTCTCTATTCTGTATGAAAATGTCGTGGGTGAGAAATCCTGCTTGCCAGTATCCCATTTTTACTCTTGTTTTTATGACTCTCTACGTGAGCATTTACTTTAACTATTTGTGGATGGACCCCATGACTCTATAACTTGGTGGTTTGTGATTATTACTACAGAAACCATGCAAGTGCAGTTGAAAAACAAAAAGGTTGACCTAAGTAGAGGAGGCCTATTCTCTGTCCTCAGGTGAGTCTTGGTCTATATCCACAGAGGAGGTGTGAAGCTGTCTTTCCCAACCTCAGCAACGGGCATGGATCTCGTGTCTAAACTGTAGTGATCAAGGCTGTGAGCTGGAGAAAGACCTTTAGGAAAGGTAGAGTGAAGGTCTTCCTGAAATTCAAACATGCATGCATACACACACATACACACATATACACACATACACACATATACACACACATACACACATATACACACACATACACACATATACACACACATACACACATGTACACACACATACACACACATACACACACATACACACACATACACACATATACACACATACACACACATACACACATACACACATATACACACATATACACACATACACACACATATACACACACATACACACACATATACACACACATACATACACATACACACATATACACACACATACACACATATACACACATATACACACATATACACACACATACACACATACACACACATATACACACACATACACACATATACACACACATACACACACACATACAACTGCCTTTCCAGCAACTGTAGCCACTTGTCTAAGCCAGAATTCAGCAAGCATCTTAATGTGGGCCAGAGTAAATCACTTACACTTGCAGACCACCAGATCTCTGCCTGCTCGACTCGGCCTGTGTAGTCTGAAAGCAGCCTTGAATTATATTTGAATGAATGGGCATTGCCCCTCAAAAGCAGTGGGATGAATTCTGCCCCTGTCTGGTAGTTTACTGACCCTCATATAGCACATCCAAAATTCACATGGATTCACAGGAATCCAGTTCCGGTTATAACTTGGGATAGTGTGAATCACTAAGTGCAATGAGCCAAAATAAAATCCTAAAGACTTAAGTGATTGTTATTTTCGTCTTCTATTAGGACTATCTATAATATTTATATTGCATTTCCTATCTTTTTTGTTTTTCTGAGACAGTGTTTCTCTGTGCATCTTTGACTATGCTAGAACTCACTCTGTAGGCTGACCTGAACTCACAGAGATCCCTGCCTCTGCTTCCCAAGTGCTGGGATTAAAGGTGTGTGCCACCATGTCCAGGGCATTTCTGATAGAAAGTTCTGAATTTTATGGAGACCTTGGTTGAGAATATTTTTTAAAAAGGTGAGAAACTTCTTTCTGAATCTTCTATTTTTCTGAATGTATTTTTAATGACAACCTTGGATTCTTTTCTTGGCATTGTAAATCATCCTTTTATTATCGGATATCCTGGTTTCCATTCACCTATAAAAGAAGAATGTGTAGGATTGGCTCAATTGCTGTGGTACAGTGGTGCGCACTGCCAGCTTATGCAGTTCAGCCGGTACCCATTGTCACATCCTATTGCATAGCTGATATCTCATGTCCTGCGCCTGTAACAGAACACAGACCACACTTGTCTCTCTTTCATAGTTATGTACTGGATCTATCTCTACTTTTGGTTTTACTCACTTACTAACTTTTCCATGGTTAGCCATGAAGACTGTAGTGATTGATGTGTGCCAATGCATAGATATAGATGTAGTATCTTTCAGTACACATATGCATGTGCACACACACATAAACATGTACTTGAGTTCTGCTACAATGCATTTAAAATATTCTCACAGGTTGCTGAGATGTGCTGAAAAGAATTTAACGTGCATTTCAAAACTGGTTAGTGACTAGCAAGTAAAACCTCATTCATAGGGTGAGCTGATAGAAAATTGGTTTTTAGTTTAGTCTTTCAAAACAGTAATCATTTTATGAAGTCTAGCAATACTGAGTTAATCCATCTTAATGTTATTGATGAGTGGTAATGTAAGTGGAGGATTCATTTTTTCTGGAAAGAATACAAATGGCACCCGTTTAACATGACACAGGACTTTCTGCTCTTCACTACTTTCCAAAGCAAAACCTTTGTTTAAGATTGATTGAAGTGCTTGCCTCGCCTCTTACTCCTTCCCCATAGCTCAGATTCCAATCAGTTTCAAATCTTGTTACAGTTCTTTTAAGATAGGCCTTCCATCTTCAGGTCATGACAGTTTCCAACCTAGATTTCTCACCTCCAGCTTGTCTGTTCTCTAGTGCGACAGCTGGGTCAGCAGTTTGCCGCAGATGATGCTGTTGCCTGCCTAGCGTCCTCCGACCCACAGTCCCTTCAATGCTTACATTTTTTTCACGTAAAGATGTGAAAGTGTAACCAATAACAGCATTGGAGGAGTCATATTGAAGCCTGAAGTGCTGCTACCGCTGCCTGTGCACTGCACACAACTCACAGTTACAATCAGATATTTCGACTGAAAACTACGTAATCTTGTGAAACACCACCATCTCTTCACCTCCACCCACATTTAGACGCCCATTCCGCCCCTCTGGGCTCTGGGTTCACTCCAGTCCTGCCCTTCAAGCCTTACCTTCTGTTATTTCCCTTTAAGTGTGCCTCAGCAAACTGGACTTGGCTGCGTTCTCTGGACAGAGAGACCCTAGCTTTCTTCCTTCATGTCTGTAAATGCCTTCTCCTCAGTTGGCCTAACTTACATGTTCCTACTTCCAAGAAAGAAATCCTGGTGCCACTGGCAAAGAGTAATCTTTGTGTCTTTAGAATTGCTCTGTGCCTTCTTTTTTACCCCGTAACTCTGGTCCTACATGGTATTATAATCACCTTAATGTGTTTGAGTCCAATAGATGTCTTTAAAAACTTATCTCCTCAGCATCTAGCACAGTATTTTGCAAGTTACCTAAAGAATACTGTAGACCAGTGGTTCTCAACCTTCCTAATGCTGCAACCCTTTAATACAGTTCCTCATGTTGTGGTGACCTCAACCATTAAATTGTTTTCATTGCTACTTCATAACTGTAATTTTGCTACTATTATGAATCATTATGTAAATATCTGATATGTGACACCGCCCCCCCCAGATAAGAACCACCAATATAGTGGGGTTTGTTTGTTTGTTTGTTTTTGGTTTGTTTTGGTTTTTGGAGTAAAAGAATGAATACTGAATTTTGTACTTTGACTCTAGATTAATTGCGGTTAGTAATCAATGGTGGCCGATTGACAGCAGCCAAGTGTAACTAGCTCTCCTGAAATCATTAATAGTTAATGTCTCTGGCACAGATTACTGCAGAAAAGTGTTTGACTACCTTTTTAGCACTTGGAAGTATTTGCTAATTCATTTGCTAAGCTACAGAATTATTTGGAGACGTTTTAAGGACCGTGAAGTGAAGGTGTTCACCTTTAGGAAACGAGCGGAATAGCTGTGCTGGGGTAGTTGATCAGAAAAGAGCTCTCAGCTGACCGTGCCTAGGGAATATAGTCACACACGTAATGCTTTAGCTTCTGCTCCCAGCAGCAATCTCTGTATCCACCGTTCTCCACCTTCCAGGAGGAGGCTCTTCCCCATCTTTTTTCTTTGTTGTTTTCTTCTTATAACTGGCTTACACAAGTGTATGGGAAGTCTGTTAAATGTTAACTGTTATTAGAACTCTTGGTGGCCACTTAGAAAGCCAAAAATCAAACAAGGATGTGTTTGTGTATTATATGTATTACATATATGCATATATGTATATGTAATAAATGATAAAAACGAAACTCATAGTTTTGGATGTTTTTTCACTAAGTCAATTTTATTTTCATATGTTATTGTATTAGAGATTATTAAATAGATTATAGAGTAAAACACAAGGACTTAATGAGTTCAATGATCCAGAGACAGTGGGTGGCAAATTGTCAAAACTTCTACATTCGCTTTAATGTGATAATTCAGCTTTGACATAAGAATGTAAAATATAACTGTTAAACCAACAGTGGAAAAGTGACTTGAACTGAGTTCTTAATTTGCTTATCTTTGTCATACTTCAGTTTGAGAAGCTGTCATTGAAATATTAGTTTTTCTCCTTTAGAGTTGAGGACAAAGGATATAAGATATAAATGATATACTAACATTATTGCTACATGTTCTTACAGATGAAAATGATAATATTGAGATAGATACTAACGAGGACACTCCTGAAGGCTTTGTGGTAGGAGGTGGAGATGAACTTACTAATATAGAAAATGACCTTGATACTCCCGGTAATTTCAAATTATAAATGTTTTGTGTCCTATTGCATGGCAGAATTTATGATTATATTATTATATCTCATCAATAATAATTTATTTTGTAGTCTCTTTACATCGTATGCTCTCACTAATCATTTAGTCAAATCCACCTTCCATTAATTTTTATGTTATTTTGTTTTTGGTTGAATTTAGTTGAATGTTCAAATAGCTTAACATTGGTATAGTAAATTATGACATAGGTTCTTTTATTACTGATAATCACTCTAAGTTTCAATTGATAGGCTCAGTAAGTGGCTCCCTCACTGCTTCAGGATTGTGATAGCTGTCGTGTACCACATGTGGAATAGCTATGGACTAGTTCAGCTCTAAAGACTCATCAGAATTAGTACCGGCAGTACGGGGTATGTTGGTACAGAAGGCTAAGGTAGGAGGATAGTGAGTGCCTTCCAGGCCAGCCTGGACTACAGAGCAAGTTTGAGGCCAACCTGGGCTTTAATGGGAGATTTTTCTCTCAAAATAGATAGTCTTAATTGTATTATTTTGCAAATTTCTTTCTTACTTTAAATATTATCACTGTTTTACATTGGCTGAACAGTTGATTACAGTAGGACACTTTGAAAACTCCTTGTATAGACTACAATTGGGTTAATGTCACGTCTTCTGTGAATCACTGCAGTATGGCTTTACTCTCCTGGGAACTGTAAAAGGGCTTCCTGTGGTGTGTGTTCTGTAGGCCTTGCCTTCAGAGGTAACAGCAGCTAGCAGTCCAGAGTTGTATGTACCCAAGTGGCTCCAGCCATGTTTCTCAAGTTGCAGCAGTAAAGACTGTGGCATTCTCTTTAAACATGAAGATAAGGAGTTGGTCTCTAACAAGTGTCCTGTCCTGCATGGGTCAATGGGATGACAGCAGCGCTCTTCGGCACCTTTGGCGTCTCCTTGCAGGCTGACCGCTCTTCTGAGAAAACTCAGGGCCTTTTGTCAGTACCTCCCTTGTGTCTCAGTATTAAGATACACTCTTACTGTATAGCAGCCAGAGTACAATATAGTTCAAGAAAATTCTGATATTTAAGGAAACCATTTTTAATGTTTAGCTCAATATTAAACTACCTTTTAGTTCTTTTTTAATAAATCTTTTTATTTTTATTTTTTATGTGTATGGGTACTTTTCTTACAGGTTTGTCTGTGTGCCATGTTCTGTGGTTAGTGCTTTGGAAGCCCAAAGGAGGTATCAGATCCTGAACTGAGATTACATCCAATTTTGTGCCTCCGTGTGGGTGCTTGGAATCGAACCTGAGTTTTCTATAAGAGCAGCCAGTGCTTTTAACCACTAAGCCATCTCTCCAGCTTCTTTCTTAAAAATGTAGACTTTATCTTTAGTTTTCCCCTAAGAAATATTCTTATTGCTGTCTACCTGTCGTCCCTTTACAATTACAGAATTCTTTCTTAGAAACTGAGCAGGGGAGGAGAGACAGAGGAGGGAAGGAAGAGAATTCTCAATAACCTTTTACTCTTGAGGACTTGAAGATTGATTTCTAATTATGTAATTATCAAATTGGTAAAATCAGCAATGTTTATCTCCTTTTAAAGTAAATTGGAAAGTTTGGGGAAAGTAACCATTTCTTAGGTAATGTGGAGAAATTAGCTACCATAACTTTTGTGGGATATTTTTAAAATCTGGCTAATTTTAATCATGGCAAGCTTGACTCTGACACTTGGGAAAAAATCTCTCTCTTAGATGGGGAGATAGTTTATTCAAGAAAGTGCTTGTGACCCAATCCTGAGCCTCTTAAGTTCTGATCTCCAAAAGCCAGGTGTGGAAGCCCCGTTCTCGGAAGCCCAGCACAGACGGAGCAGCAGGCAGGTCCCTGGAGCTTGCTGGCCAGCCAGGCTAGCCCGGAGCTTGAGTGCTGGGTTCATGGAGTGAGACCCAGTGTTGGTGTCTAGCACACAAGCAAGTCCACACCTGTGCACACATATACAACGCACACAAAGAAGTAACTGATAAAAAGTAAAACTAAGAAAATTCACCTAAAGAAAAGCATGCCTCCATCTCCTGTTTAGGGTTACTAGGGTTCTTTGTTTTGTTCTATTTGAGCCAGATTCTCACTGTAGCTCAGGCTGGCCGGGAACTCCCAGGGTTAGCCTAGTCTACCTGGTGGCACTGGTAATCTGCCTGTTTCAGCCTTCCAACTGCAAGGATTATAGCATAACCCAGCTTTTCCCACAGCTGATATGGCTCTTGAGCGTGCTATAAGTGGAGGCTTTGCCGTCCATAGCTGTTGTTATGATAATAAAAAATAGGAATACAAGCTGGAATCTGGAAGCACACAGAAAATAATATAATTTTTGTCCTGCTTTATTTTCTCCAAAATTTCTTTTTTAATATGTGTATAAAAGTCATAATGTTTTAATAATAAATTGTTCAATCTTTATCTTGGTTTGACCATAGTTCATCAGATATTGTTTAAAAAAGAAGCCTGGCAGTATAAACTGAAAAATTTTCATGAAAGCAATGATAATGACATTTAATAAGAATATTATAATTAGAAAAGTTATTAATCTTTATAAAAAATACCATTCTTCAAAAGTTGGCATGCCTTTTACAACCATTTTATTTTTAAAAGATCACTTTGTGTGTGATTTTTAAGTAGAAATATTTATTTCAACTCATTTCTGAACCACTTTATTATTAGAGGTTAATGTACTTGGTAAAATAATTTGAAACTGTTTCTTTGAAAATTTATAGCCATAGTTTGGTTGCCTTTCATTTCTATCTATTTTTAACACACTCTAAAATCATGATAATCTTTATTATATTTCTGCTATTTAAGTAGGAAGTATTTGCAAACATATACTATGTTGATGCTGGGTATATATGTACACATAGATTCTGATAGTGTGTATGTTACCAAGATCATATTAATACCATGTTTCAAAATGCTATTGCATGTGTAAATTTAACATACTAAAATAATTAAAATGGTAGAGTAACAATTTAAATAAAAGTTTCAGAGTTTGTTAGTGGCGGGCACCTATAATCCCAGCACTTGGGAGGCAGAGGCAGGAGGATCACTCCAAGTTCAGACCCAGCCTTTTCTACATAGTGAGTTCCAAAACAGCCAGGAATACAGAGAAATTCCAATCTCAAAAAAAGTAAACAAAGAAAACATCTCTTTAATATCTAGTTTTTTGTTTTACTGTGTACTATGTATATAGTTATATGCATGTGTATGATGTATTTCTGTTTTTCAGGTAATCGTAATAAATAATACCTATGGCATAACTTCATTATCTTTAAGCATGTTGACATATTTTAAGGGATTAACCTGAAGGTGAAATATATATAACAAAAGAACTCCCTGTGTGTCTAGTTTGATGTGTTGTCTTACCCCCAATGTCTTTTGAAATTTAATATTACTCTTGTGATGTCACTTAAAATTAATGGCCTGTGCATCCCAGTCCTCTTATCTGTCATTCATGGTATTTGCATGTTTAACAGAACAAAATAGTAAATTGGTGGACTTGAAGCTGAAGAAGCTCTTAGAAGCCCAGCCACAGGTGGCAAACTCGCTCTCCAGTGCTTCCCAGAAAGCTGCGACTGATATCTCAGAGCAAAAGGTAAGTCTCGCTCTCGGCAGCTGCCCTAGCTGCTTCAGCCTAGAGAACTGCTGTTTCATGCGCCTCATGCAATTCGAGGGCATATGAAACTGTTCTTGAACTCTGATTTTGCTAAGAGGAATATTGCCAAGAGAATTCTAGAATGGTTTTCTGTCTAAATCTTTTACCCATGCAAATGAGCAGTTGGTGCTATTTCTAAGACTCTGTCATACCTGAACATAGTAATGTGATTGAATATAGCCTTTAAAGCAGTGTGTATGAAATTTGTGCCATTGTGACTCTTATCTGCTGTAGCATTTTAGACAAAGTGGCCTTGTGTGCATGTCATTACTGTTATTACAGGCTCTCTCTATTGTCGCCACCCAAGCACCCCACCTCCTCTCCCCACATTCTGTCATTAGCATTTCGCCAGCTTTGGGGACAGCAGTCCTGTGTAACTTTTCACCCACCTGCGGACTGTGGGGATTGCCCTGCTGACTGAGAGGATTTCCTCCCCCTGACAGAGCCGCTTTGAAGCCCCAAAACAATGGCTCTCATTGCTCTCTGTAATGTCGTGTCTGTAATTGGTGATGAAAGTGTGTGGTGGAGGAGGCAGAAGACTTTTCGTCTCTATCTCTGAATAAAAGGAAGCCTGGATTGGGTCTGGTGTCTTTTTTTTTTCTTCTTTTTCTTTCTCTTTTTTTTTTTTTTTGCGTTCAATTTAGCTTTCTGCTCTGGATTTAATGCAGAATGAAGCTTGCCTAAGAATAATACAATGGATTGAAAAGGCTAACTGAATTAGTGGGTTTAGAGGAATACATTTGTAAAGTGGCAGAAGTTCCTAGTCTTAAAAAGGTTTCTTAAGATGGGATTTGCTGGCTAATCATACTGATATTTTAGCATGTTGCCAGCCCTAAAAATATTAACCATGTTTGTTTATCTTAGTAAAGACTTGAGTTTTAGACTATTGGATAATCATTAGACTAACAGTTAAAAAATCATACTTTAAGAAATTAAAGCCAAAAATATTTGTATCCTAATTATCTAGTTAAGATATTATAAGATTGATCATAATGATAAATTCATCAGACAGTTGTTTCATTTTCATAAGTTAGTCATCTACATGTATGAAACTGATTTTGTTTTCCAAAAAGCTCTTTTGTAGTAATTTCTAAAGTTATTCCAACAAAACATAGACTTTAAACAGATTGCGTTTGTGTGACTCTTTTTAGTTGGGGATTTGAAAATGGTGTTTAGAAAGAACATACAGCGTCCATCTGCTTCCTTGCAGCTTTCAGCATTGATTTGGGTTTTTATTTTTTTTAATAAAATGCAGTTTACACATTTATAAATGAGGCATTCTGTGTTTGTGGAAAAGGATAAACTGTTACCTTCCCTCGAGGCTTCTGTGTCCCAGGCCTCCTTGAGGCTAGAGAATAGGCCATTGGAGGGCTCCCTCATTACTGATTGTCTCAATGCAGAGGAAGGGCAAAGTCTTGGTAGCTTTTGATAACCAGTTTCAGCATTCAGCAGGCTCAGCTATTAGTCATGCATCTTAGCCTTTCCCTATTTACTTTCAAAACACTTTATAAAAATAATAAAAGATTAGGTTTAAAATGAAATATTTGTTTGGTACACAGCACCTCGGTATCTGCAGCTTCCACACATTGCAGTGGTTCAGTCTTTTGGGATATTTCTTGTTGATAGAACCATTTGAATTTGTTACCAGTATTAACATAGGAAGCTCCAGAAAAGATAATTGTAGTTTCCTTGGCTGTAAAGGGCTTACTTACAAATCAGGCTTTGAAAAGGTAGAGCTGATGAAATTCCGTTCAGTGGGGTAGTGTCATAATCCTACCTTTTAGCCTTCGCCCAGCATTAATGGTTCATCTGAATGGGCATAAAATTGGAAACTATTTCTTCTTGTCATACAAGTCCTAGGACTACAGACAGACGGGGCAGAGTCGTGGGGCAGAGGAGGCAGCATGGCTTCTAGCGATGCTTATCACCAGTGGAAGACACAAGGGCTTGTGGTGTCTGACACATCAAAGTCATCAAGGGTTTAAACCATGTGTCCCAGAGTTTTTGCTGACTGGCCATAGAGCCTGCTGTTGAGCTGTTTATAGTGTTTTAAAATGCTGCCAGATAGCTTAGAAACGTCAGCGTCACCTTAAACTGGTAAAAATTACCTCCCTGGCTTGTAATTCCTTCCTTATTCTGAACTACCGTGCTGTTTATCCTTTTGCTTTTAGAATGGCGTGGAAGATCTTCGGACTGAGCGATTACAAAAAGCAACAGAACGTTTCAGAAATCCTGTTGTGTTCAGCAAGGATTCTACAGTCAGAAAAACTCAACTCCAGTCTTTCAGTCAGTATGTTGAGAATAGACCAGGTAGGAACGCTTTTAGAACTGTCTCATGATGTAGCAGTGCTTAACTGTAGGTGTATATGTATGAAATACAGAAATGCTGATAATGTAAAGCCACATTTCAATATATAAATATCAAGCTTTATAATAATTTTACATGCCTCTCCCCTTTTTTTAAGAGATGAAAAGACAGAGATCAATACAGGAAGATACAAAGAGAGGAAATGAGGAGAAGGCAGCGATAACTGAAACTCAGAGGAAGCCATCAGAAGATGAAGTACTTAATGTATATTAATTTTTTGTGTGGTTTCATGATTGCTGATAATTCCAAACTGTGTATGGAAATAGTGCCTTTATTTGTTAAAATGAGATGTTAGGTTTTTTAAGATGTCAATCTCCAGTGCATTCAAAGCAGTGTGAGAGGGGTACGCTGCTGAATTAGTCTGCAGTGTGGTGATAATTGTCAGATAAAAAAAAAATGAATTTTTCTGAGTTCCACAGCCCCAGCTTCCTTGAGACATTTCCATCAGGGCACTTCCCATAAAGAGATTCCAGTATTGATCTACCGGGAGGATTTTAATTATTACAATAGCAGATACCGCAGGGCTGCAGTCAGAGGGAGAAGTCACATGAGACCCGCTAGAATTTCTCAGCCAACCCATTTTGTTGGCTTGGGTTAATGGGTGTTCAACCTTTCCATTATCCAGATCAGCCGTGAATTACTAGCTGAATGATGTTTGCATTAATATAATATATATGGTAATTTCTTCACTTAATTAACGGGGAGGTTCAGCTCAGTAGGGGTATGGGCTGATCATGTGTAAAATTGATTTGTGAGGGAAATATTTGATAGACCGCAGGGAGAAAGCTGCTTTTGATGGACAGCTGCGGGACAGAAGCAAGGAGAACAAGTTTTAACTTGAATTTTTGTCTAGAAAGAAGCACAGCTCTCTTTAGTGGTGTTACTTTTGTATTATCTACAGTTTGAATATTTTCTTGTTAAAAATCATGTTTTGGGAGATTTTAAAATCATTTAAGTGCAATTTGGGACTCTAAAGGTGCTCCATTTTATGTTTTTCACATTTAGGAGACCCAGAAAAGTCTTAAGTACAAAAAAAGACACTGGAGAATCTTGATAAAGCATTTGGCATAGCTTAGTGAGATGTAGACTCTTTGCCTGTGCGGTGTGTGCTTGGACTGAAGAAGTCCGATGATTGGCCTACAGCACTGCAGGACTAACAGATCTGATTATGAAATTTGTACTGTGCAGTGAAGTTTAGTGTTTGCTAAAATTTCTGCTTTTATGTTTGTATTATCTGTAAACTATGATGTTTATATCCCTTTGGATGGAACTGGAGACAGAAAAAGTATTTTTAGAAAATGCTGTGCTGTCTAGTAGGTGAGAAGCATTCACCGGGTTATTCCTAGTTTTATACTTACCAGAAGCACACATTGAAATAGAAGACTATCCATTTTGTATAAATCTTTAAACAATATAGTGACATTGTATTCAGTGACTACAAGATTATCAGATTTATGATTTTATGAAACATTTTAACTTTAAATTTATCGGCTCTCATAATCAATTTAACAATTGAAAGTCAGTCATAAGTTGAATGCAGTTTTTAAGTAGTTCAGAAAGTGTGAACATTAGAAGTAGAACTGAACGTATTTATTGACCATGAGGAGGATGTATAATAACTATGAGTCTTATTGTTTAAGGAGGGCCTTAAATACAGTCTCTCACAGCTTTCTTAGTGGTCAGTGTACTTTTTGGACTGGGAAAGCATTTGATAGGAGACTGCCGCTTCTGTCTCTGAATGAATAATGCTTTGCATATTGATGCTGGTGGTGATGAGTAACCACCAAGCCATCGCTTACTACCTAGAAATGTCAAAGGGTAGAAGAGTTGCAAGGAGAGCTTGTTATTTATTTACTGTGACAGTACCATTCATACGTATATGAAAATCAAACCTTAGAGTTATACTGGAATTCTGTAATAGAACTTCTGTTCCAAATAAAACTTATACGATCACTCTTAAATTGTGGGTGACTATGAAAGTAAAATTTCAAATAGAAATACAAATTTGATTAAAGAGATAATTAAACAGTGAACTAGTTGAATCAGATTCTAAGTAGCAATGTATAGCCCTACAAATTAGTAGCATTTCAACTCAGAGATGTACAGGATCTATCTGAAAGAAAATAGGGAAATACTACAAACTTTGTTTCCCTTGGTTTCTAAATTCTGAGACAGCCTCACGGTATAGCCCTGGTGAGGCTGGAACTTAGTAGATCAGGCTGGCTTTGAACACATAAGCACCTTACCTGCCCTTCCTCCTCCTGGGTGCTGGAATTACAGGCATGCGCCACCATTCTTCTCATCTTTTTATTTTTTAAATATTTTAAATGGTATAATTACCACAGGCAAAAAAAGTATCTTTTAAATTGTTTTGTTTGTTTCTACAGAAGAAATCTAGATAATTTAAGGATTAACTTCATAGTAAAGCCTTGCTTTCATATACTTTGCTTTTGAATGAAAGATGCCCTCTAACAGTCACTACAGGGGAGATTCCCTGCCTTGTCCGTGCTTAAATCACTGGCTTCGTGCTAGGAAGCGGCCATCGCCCTCACTGTTAACTTTTTGTATCTGGAAAATCTGGGTGTAAATTTATAAACGTAACACTGAGCAGCTGCAGTGTTCAGTCTCCGCAGCAGTTTGTTAGACTTGCTGCATATGAAAGATCCTAAATCACAGGCAAGGAGTGGGGTTTTGGTACTAAGGTTGATTCTAAGTGTATGTTCACTTCTCTAGGTAAGTGCTTTACTAAGTGTTTGTAGAAAGGGAAAATGCAACTTACAAGTGATTTTTTTCCCCCTTCCTGTTTGTTCTCGTTAACAGAAAGGGTTCAAAGACACCAGTCAGTATGTTGTGGGAGAATTGGCAGCACTAGAGAATGAGCAAAAGCAAATTGACACCCGTGCCGCGCTGGTGGAGAAGCGCCTCCGCTATCTCATGGACACAGGTACGGTGCCCAATTACACTGTAAACAGTTTTGGCAAATTGAGCGTTCACAAACTCTTATAGAGTTTTGGAAGTGTGAATCTTTGAAGCCTGAATGTTCAGCAAAACTGCCTTGAAAATAAAAAGGCTGCGATTTGCAGCCACCTCTCTGGGCCCTGGTGATAAGAGTGCCTTCATGGGAAGTGATAACTCGCCCTGATACCGTGTGAGCCAGCACTATTGAACAGTGTGCTCATCCATGCAGGGTTGGAATACACATCTGTGCCTCATTGATATGCCACTGCTTAAAAAAAAAAGTAGATCTTTACTGTTCTACTGATTCATTGGGGAAAAAAAAAGATTTGGCCAGCTAAAGCCATGTACGGCGTGAGGCAGAGTGGTGTGCACAGGGGATGGCTCCGTGGACTAGATCACTGAAATTTGAGAATACTATCTGGTTACTGATGCTCCACAATTTTTTTTCAAGAGACCAGGTTTTTAAAAGTCTGTAATACTTTATGTCGTAGCTGCATTTGAAAGGATTAAAGTCTATGGCAAGGTTTGTAAAGACGGGTGAGCACAGCAAGTTAGCGCCTAAGCAGAGGGCGGAGTGGCATTTAATGCCGATTGCCAGTGGAGATTGTATAGATCTAAGAGCACAATAAGCTATTGGAAAGGAACTCTGTGAATGTGCACACGTGTGTTCCTTTAGAATGCTACTCATCCAAAATGATAACAATTGAGAATTAAGTTCAAACCCTTCACACCAAACTAAAGGTAAGTTATGTAATGAAAACCTACCAAAACTGAGAGTTAAAAATCTCTCCGAATTAGCTGGCTTAGTTTTTCGATTGCTGTAAAGAACAGGGATTTAGCATTGGAAAGCTCTCCTGTGCCTTCTTGCCTGCTTTCTTACACTATATTCAATAATAAAACTTCTCCAGAAATAAGCTTTTTTATATGGGATATTTGAAAAAGTATGTTTTAACGACATCAGAAATTAGTCAAATAGGGATCCTGGGCATCTTCTGATCCAGTGAGCTTCATACTATTCTGTGGAACTCCCAAGCTGCTCCTGAGGCTCCTTAGATCCTGCCAAGCCAGTAGAGGCCTCAGGATTCCTCACTTCTCTTGAGTGAACTCGGGCTTTTTAGAAGACTTGAGATTAAGTTCTTCTATTTAATATTTAAAACAGAAAGCCTTTGGGAGAAGTAACTGCTGACACCTCTCATGCTGGTGAGGGGACAGAGGTAGCAGGTACTCAGGGTCACGCAGATCACCAAACACAAACCATAAACAAAATTCAGACCACCAGAGTTCTGTCATGGTCCTTCTCACTGCACCAGAGGAGCCAGATCATGTTTATCAGTACCCTAACAAGTCATGTGTGTGTCGTGTGTGTCTTGCCTTTTTTGTGTGCAGTTGCGCAGAGTAGGCACACATCTATAACCCAATATATTGTTTTACATTTATAGTTTTCTTTGGTTTCTAAAGGACTCTAAATATATTAGCTATGCTACTATAAAATATAACTAACTATGATAATATAGCATCTCTAATATTTTGAATGATTTTAAGTTGACTGATGACTTCCTGTTGTGTTGACAAGTGGACAGAGAATGCTTCGCTGACCGTACTGGATAAAGTGTGTGTTCCAAATGGAGCCGATACAAGGAGCCTCACGCCAGTAGTAAGGAAGTGGGAAGTTCTGTTTTCTCTCCTTTGTACATGGAACTAGTTTATTGAGGTTGTAACCAAAAGAAACTCACCTTCTCCTTCCCAGCCTATATGTCACCAGAGGAACTTGGAAATGGCCTTCTTTACTTTTAGCCAAAGGTTATAGACTACAGATTGATTCTAGAATTCCTTTGGGGATTATTATATCACTTATTCACAAGACAGAATTTTATCATACCAAGTCTCTGCTGTAGACTCAAATGAAAACTGACCCAACTTGATAAGCTCCAAAAATCACCTTGGACTGTAATAAGCCTCCTCCAGCACAAAGAACGTATTAAGATAAAAACTAGTTAGTATATGAAACACAGCATATGCTAGAAAGCAAAAGCAGCAAACTGTCTTTTTTCCTCTCAGGGTTCTAGTACATTCCAGCTTTCATTCGTTTCAACAGTACCTCTTTGCTGCTATGTTAGAGATGCTGGTGTACTTTCTCAATCTCAGCCTCAGAAATATGTATGGCTTATTCTTCACATGTCGAAACTCAGGCCCACATGGGGGAAATGATGCATGTGAGATGACCTTGGCTCTAGCGAGGTAGCTCAGTGGGTAAAGGTGCTTGCTGAACAAGCCTGACAGCCCGCATCTGCTCCCCAGGACCCAGGGAGAGCTGGGAAGAACTGACTGCACAGAGCTGTCCTGTTGCTCGACACAGCAGGCCTGTGTGTGTGCACATGTGTGTGTGTGCACACAGACACACAAAATATCAAATCAAATCAAATAAAATAAGATAGCCTTATTAGTAAAGGCAGGGTTACAGCTTGAACATGGATTTTTAGATTTTCTAGCTCTTGATTCCAATCTCTTTCCCTATCATCATTTTTCACCCTCTGTCTTTTTTTTTTTTTTTTTTTTTTGTCCTATGGGAGTCTTACTACATAGTCCACGCTAACCTAGAACTCATAACCTTCCTGCCTGCCTCGGCCTTGCAAGTGCTGGGGTTATGGGCATATGCCATCACACTCAGCATCCACCATATCTTTTTTTTACTGGAAAATATCTCTTTGTCTACTTTTTCCTATATACCTGTACATACTGGCTATATTCATTTTTTTTACTGAAAAAAATTGCACATGATCTGAAATTAGTCATTTGAAAGTGTGCATTTTCGTAGTATCTAACGTGTTCACAGTGCTGCATGGTTGCTGCCCCTTGTACACATTGTCACCCAGGTAGAAATTCCGTGCTGCAATAACTCCGTTCCTTCCTTCCCAAACCCAAGAACTCTTTGCTGTCTTGTTTCTGAATTGACTTTATTCTAGATGTTTCATACAAGTGGAATTAGCAATCCTTCTGTGCTTGACCCCTTTAGTTTAGCATGGTCTCTTTGCGGTTCATCTGTGCTATTGACATGTTCTGGTTCTTCATCTTTTTTTGTGGTTGAAGAGTCTTTTTAGTGTCTGTATACATGTCCCGACTATCTGTGAAATTTAGAAATCAAAATACATTTTCCAAATGAAGCTCTGTTATAACTAAATAATATTAACAGTCTTCTTGAACCCTACTTCCAAATCCCTCAAGCTGAGTAGCTCTGGACTTTAAGGACTTCCTTTCTTAGAAGATGGGGGAAGGAAGAAATTGGATGGAGGCCCAAACTGCTGGACCTTCTCCTGGCATGTTGACAGGCTGCTCTAACGAGGGACAGCCTTGGTGCGTCATGCAGCAAGATGAGAGGGTGCCACAGGTGAGAAGCAGTAGCTGGGAAGGCCGTTAGAGGCAGGGAGAAAGCAAGCATAAGGGGAGTGGTTCCTATCAGGCTGCTCGCTCAATCCGGAACTATCCGGGGATAGTCCGGATTCACTCATTCCTGTTCTCTCCTTACCTTCCCCTGTTCTCAGCAAAGCTTATTAGAAATATATAGTAAATATATTCCAAGCTGACACTGTGTGTAAGTGCTGCACCCATGAATCTTTCAGCAAGTTGTAACCCTGGTGGATGCCGTTACAACGGGGATCCTTAGACTGGGTGTTGCAGGTTATGTTACTGTGGTGAGCACTAATCCCTTGCCGTCTCTGATTGGTTCCCGTTTGACAATCATCATATTTTATTGCTATGAAACCATAGTGTTTTCACCCAGTAATGTGGGAAATTTTTTAGGTAATAATATTTTGAGGTTAAAAATTAAATCTATGAGGAACCTTTAAGCTTTATAGTCTTATACCATGAGAAACCGGATCATGATGGCCGCCTTCAATCCCGGGCCAAATGGAACCAATTCCATAGCTTTTTTTCCTAGAGCGTTGGTTGAAAACACTTGATGGCCATTTGAATATACTTAGAGGGAAAAAAATGAATTTAAAAAATACTTTTCTGTGTGGCCTTCCAGGTTTCTCTGTCTCATCTTTTGAGGGTCCACATGTCATATTAAACTGTTTTAAGGAAAGAAATGGGCACTGTGTGGTGGCTCCTAACCATAATCCCAATACTTGGGAGCCTAAGGCAAGATCACAAGTTGTAGGTTGGGCCACATAGAGAAACCCTGTCTCAAAACAAAATATGGCAAAACAGGGGGCAATTGGGCACATATACACAGAATACATTTTCTGTGTTACTACTGATAACTGGTCTCTTCAAGTCACCAGAATTGTGCACTGTCCCTACCGAAGCTGGCAGTGCTACGGTTGTCATCATGCTTGTGTGCTAGCTCCGCGAGAAGTGAGTGAGACACGGCTCTTGTCTGTCAGCGTCCCTCTGCCAGGGTGTCTGGGAGTAACTGGGAATTTTGAGAATCACATTGTTCAGGTAGGAAACCGAGGCTGAGAGAGATAGTGGGGAGCAGGGGTCAAATCCAGCATGATGGCTGTGACACCCCACTCTTCCTTTGTGAGGAGCACCTCTGGTTTCTCTAGGGTCTGTTCACCATTCAGTGGATCCTCTCCATGCCGTTGCATGATGTGCAAGGCAATTCAGAAGAAACAGATCAGTGTCCATTTAGTTCATACAAAAAGATCTTAGGCTGAGTGTGGTGGCCCACACCTGGAATCCCAGCATTCAGGAGGTGAAGCAGGCAGATCCTAAGTTCCAGGCCAGCCCGGGCTACCTTGTCTCAGGGAGTGGGGGAGACAAGCAAAATAAAATAAAAATGAAAAGCACTTGCTGACCCTTTGACTCCCTCGGGATGGACCGGACCGCGCTCCTCTTCGCGTTGCTTCTCTGTCCTCCCGTCGGTGTTCATTCAGGAAAGCCGCACTGCCCAGCATCCTCACTTGGAGTAGGAGAGGAATGAAACCAGCTACAAAAAGCAGACATCTCCTTGCTAGTCTTTAGGTTGGCTTTGACCATTACAGCCTTCAGAAAATAGTTGCACTCTCTAATTAACTATTATAAACACCTGAAGACGATTTTCTAAGATATTTTTAAAGTAAAAACCAATTAAGGAGATGGCTCAGTGGGCAAAAGCACTCTTAAGCAAACTGACAATCCAAGTTCAGTCCCAAAATTAACATGGTCAGAGAAGATAACCAACACCCCAAGGCTGCCCTCGGCCCTCCACACATGTGCCGTGCTACACACACATTCACACACAAACTAAGTAAGGAAGTCTGATCAAAATTTTTAATAAAATTGAAGAGACTAACAGCTAAACCAAAGCACTGTTTTTATATTAGTAGCTAATAATTTTATAATAGATGCATATTTGCATTTCCTGTTATTATACCTTAGTTTTCACCTTAAAAATACAATTT